>NC_052962.1:40398915-40568529 GCF_013358895.1 Oreochromis aureus
GAGGTAACTGTTTACAAAATGTTATAATCTATTCAAAGGTTCTTTGCAATTTTACATTGATAAACATTATCCTTAACATATTTGACCCGCACTAAGTACTATGGCCATCACACTGTCATTTAGAATTGTTTAAATAACTTGTGTATTAAGTCATTCCATCACACAGAAAATTAAAAAACCCCACATGGTTCACTTTTATATCACAAAATTTTAGAAATATAAGTCGTTCATAACAACCTGAAAGGTTGGGAGTTTAAAATGCAAACCAATGAACGCTGAAGTAGAAGACTATAATGTCACAGAGCACACGGTGTCTATTATTGTGTAGACATGTATAAATAAGAGCTTAATTTCTTAAGAAATAAACAGGTGGAGTGATCTTTATCAAAAGTGGAAGTTGCATCTGTGGCTAAACCACTGTACCCAAAAACTTTAAAAATCTACTGTGTGTGAGGCTGTGTAAGTAAAGCTTGCCCTTCACACCCGCGTGTAACAAACCATCTGTTGGGGGTTGTGGATTTGACACCTCAGCATTGTGAAAGTGGGGAAACATGTTTGTGGCTGAGTATAAGATTTCTGCTTACAACTTAGAATCTCAGTTCTAAATGAAATTCAAATGTTTTTTGTTTTTTTAAGTGTGGCTAATGTATTATTTGACTTCTAAGGCATACACACACACACACACACACACACACACACACACACACACACACGAGAACAACAACAACACAAGGAAGAAGAAGAGGGGGTAGTTTTACTACGCATCATATATACGCAATCATGCATCTTCCAACTGTATCTTTCTGTTCTGGCTTTAGAATCATAGGTTTTTTACTGATCCGTACTTTGGGAGTCATACTGTTGTGATACTGGGGAGAAAAGGGTAAGGTTTGATAGACTAAACCGTTACACACAAAACTTCAAAAACCTAAAGAGTGAGTGAGACTGTTAGCTGTGTGGTTCAGCAATAAACTTATCTACAAATGTGTTAGTAAAGAGTGACGTGTACTTCTGTCACATTAAGCAACGGTTTAACAAATTTCACTGCAAACTATAAGAGGAATCTGGATTAAAATAGAACATAGTAGTGATGGATTAAGTGCAGGAAACACTAGTATAAGGTGTCTATGGAACAAATCTCCTTCAGCGTTCAAAATGACCAAAGTGAGGACTACAAGCGTTTCTCTCAGTTGGTTTAGGGAAAAAGCAGCTAAATACACTGAGACTGCTCCACATTGTTAGTGAGTTAACTCTGGATGTCTGTGGGTTTGTCAAACTTGGAGTGAACAAAAGCAGAAAAACAGTAAAAGATGCAGACGGTGAAAGTCTGGTTTATTTCATGAACACAATGAAACATTTTACAGTCCACAGAGCAAAGTAGCATACATGATAAATAGATACACATAAAACGGACAGTGACAAGTAAAACTCGTCGTCTTACCACATGTTATATTCTGTAAACTTAAAATAAACCACAGAAATTAGAGTTTAGTGTTTTAAAGTCATCTATTAAAAACATTACTGAAGTGACACTTTAACGATGCTTCATATCACCGTGTTTATGATGATAAACATGTTCTCTCATTAGTAGATGTCTGCGCTGTCACTTGTCATGAAAATGTCCAGAGCCAGGGTTCAGCTTCCTCTTCAATCACCACTGATCATTAATAGGGTCACAAAAGATTTGTTACATTATGCCCATAAACAACATGCTTTTATAGAAATCATTGTGACACAAAGATTTAGATTCTTGTTTCACAATTTGCATGAACTCAAAATCTTTAGAGTTTCATATTTATAAAATATTGCAAATAATACATTTATACCATTGTATGAGCTACACTTCATGTAAAAAAATGATTGGAAATGCGTTTGAAAAAGCTCCTGCTGTGACCTTCCTTCTGTGAGGACACTCACACACGCACACACACACACACACACACAGAGGGAGAGAGAGAGAGAGAGAGAGAGAGAGGGGGAGATCATTAATACAAAGCATTGGAGTCGGTTTTGGATTTTCACTTGTTGTTGGCTTTAATATGAACAGTCACATAAAATTCATTCCAATTTTTTGCCTTTGCTTCAATTAGGATGTTTCTTTAAATCTACAACACCTTCCTTTTCAAAAAGTTTACTGACATAGTAAAGAAGTAGCTAGGGAACTCAGTAAGTATGAGCAACAATAGCTTAAGGACACTATGTCCAATAAAGAGGAATTCATCATCTGCAGTTCGTCAAAAAGTGCCATATTAAAAACAATTCAGCAGACCCTCAGAGTGCGGATACAAACTGTTTTCAGCTGTAGAGGTAGAGGTACAGTTTATGCACTTATCAAACATACAGTTTAGAGGCTTGCATTAGAGTGCTTTGGTGCTTGGGCATCTTTTATTTAGCATTGTTGTACCATTATGAATGTAGCTATATAAATAAATACGCTCAAGAGTCTATCGTATGTTTGTCATGCAACTAAAAATTTGAAAATATATTTTTAAATCAGTAACTTTGCAAATTTAGAGGATTTGTTTTCGGACAACATGTGTGTCACATTTTAAACAGGGTTTGAATAATCAGCACTGACATACAGACATTTATGCGCTGGGTATAACAGACATGCTTACCGTGTGAAAGGCCCGCTGATGTCTTGGAGCAGAGAAACATGCTGTATTGTTGCTTTTCTCTGTTGTATAAGCAGCGCCCGTAGGTCGGAAACGCTGTGTGCGGGTAGCAAAGGCAGCTCCAACGCACATCCAGGCATCCGTGTGAAAGAAAGGTGTCGCTGCAGCTAGGCTGTCAGGATAGTCAGGCTTTTATTTATATTTGCATTCTGGTGCATTAAAACTAGCAGCCTCTGTGTCCCGCTTGGATCATCATTCCGAAAATTCAGATATTTAAATAAAATGGTGAAATGGCTAGTGATGAGGAAAGAATATGTGGTTTTTTTGTTGTTGTTTTTTTTTTACAAGTATCACAGTTTATTTCTAAAGGAAAACCTGTTGTTTGTGGTATTCTGTTTAAAAACTATTAGCCTCTGTGTGTTTCACAGCGCTAAAGAATATGAAATGCTCCTAAACTAATTAAATTAAAAGTAAAAGTAAAAAAGCTGAAGGTATATTACTACTAAAGCGCTATATAAATACAGGCCATTTACCATTTACCACCCCATCCTGCCTCACCCCCTTGTGGCCCAACGGGCACTCAGGAGGTGTTATTATTTGTGTTGTAGATGCCTCAGTTGAACATCTAGGGACTTTTTGCAGTTCATATTGTACATAAGTGTGTGTTGTGATATTAGTTTTGTTGTGTTGTTGCCTAACAGAATCTCCATCTTCCTACATCATGTTTTATCACAATATAGAAATGCATCATCACAGAACTGAAGGTCACACAGGACAGGTTTTCTTGTGACGTGTTGTCTCCTGTTTGACGGATATGTGGCATTCCTCAGTGAAGACTCAACCACCTCAAGTACATGCTGGAAAATGCTTTAAGCTGTTTTTGGACCTCAGTACAGAAACAATGAATGTTAATTCTCAACATCTGTTAACGCACAGGAGACTAAACTATGAGGTGTGGCTGCAAGTTTATGCAACTAGAAACAGCTTCAATAACCACACCTCATATGACTGAATGAGTGTCAGAGAAAGGCCGGGATCAAACCTGCTCAGCTATATTTTATAAACTGCTGTGTGTGCTGCTGTTCATATGCATATCTCCAAAGAACTAAAAGAAAATCCATGTGTTGGAATAACTTCAGAATAAATTAATGAACAAATCTGCATCAATTAATTTCCAGAGTTGCACCAGATCAACAAGATTCATAAAACAAGTTCAACAAAGCAGAAATATGTTGTATATATATATAAATTCCTGAACTGTGTTACAGTATAAGACACTTACCGGGCATCTGTGGTACTATTATTTTAACTGCGTTGATAATTTGTTGTTTATTGTAAACTGTACTTTTTTTACTCTTTATCATGCTGCTGTTACAGAAAAAAAATCCCTCGTGGCATCAATGAAGGATGTATATATCTAAAGTCTTTACAAATAAAGTATTTACATAAAATGACTCATCCACACTGGTGTTGTTTTAGGCTCAAAGAAAGTCTTTACACCTTTAAAGACTGTAAACATCCTTTACTCTCACTTTTTGATACCTGTGTATATTTGAAGATTTGAAGGTGCAAAAGATGAACCGAATCAGGTCGGAAAAGTGAAGATAATGCTGAAAGGCATTCAACCTGCATTTTGAATGGTGGCCAGCGGTACTTGGTGGTTATATTCAATTTATTACAGCAGAAGTGTGTAAGTGTCTTTTAGTCAGGTCTCACCTTGTGTCTCTGATAACTGAGGAATGACCTCCTGCATTAAGTGTTGCAATAACCTAGAAGAAAATGAAAGCAAATAAAAAGCAAACTCCCAACTCTCAAGAACGCCTTTAAAACTGACTTCTTATTTACATTAATGAAAACTTCTTCATTTCAACTAAATGAACCAGTAATATTTAGAATGTGTGTAAAAGAAAAGACAAAAAAGAGAGAAATCAGAGTTATTTTGATGTGGACACTGACTGCCCACCAAGCACCACCAACCTGTAAATGTTGATTCTTGGTCTAAATCTAGTCAGCCAGTTGTGAGCTTTATTTAATCCAAAACTAATCACTGAATATTTGTTTTATTCTGTCAGATTTTATTGTCGCAAAATGGTCATCTTTTATGGACCACATAGAATCCTAATGTTGCCATAAAGATACAATCACATAAATGTAGTCATAGTCACACAGAGAAAATGTAGAAGCTCACGTCAAAACATGTCACAAATATATGTGTGTGTGTGTGTGTGTGTGTGTGTGTGTGTGTGTGTGTGTGTGTGTGTGTGTAACTGCCAAAATTAAAGTGATGACTGCTTCAGGAGGACAATAGGAGAGAGATGCAGCTAAATAAAAGGTTAGTGCACACACCTTAAACTATGACGATAACTACCATTACTCCACCTGCACATATTTGTCCTCAGGTTCATGTTGGCTGCTTATAAAAAGAGGAGATGAAGTCAGAGAACATCACTTTCTTTCACTGCAGTGGACGACTTAAAAGCAAAGAAATACTATGTAAGTAATCCTAATATTAAATATATATCTGACATCTACATGTGATTTTTAAGATGAATTGATATATTTATTTCTGGATATGACCTTTTGGCAACATATGCCCTACCTACGACACAATGACCTTGAAAAGCTCATTCATGCTTTCATAACTTCAAGACTGGACTACTGTAACTCTCTTTATTTAGGTCTCCATCTTTCCCTTATCCAACGCCTGCAGTTAGTCCAGAACGCCGCAGCACGCCTTCTAAGCGGCACCAGAAGACGTGACCATATCACACCCATCCTTGCCAACCTTCATTGGCTCCCTGTCAAATACCGTATCGTTTTTAAAATTCTTTTATACACTTTTAAAATTTTAAATAACCTGGCACCCAGTTATTTGATCGACCTCCTTAATCTATACGTCCCCACGAGAGCACTCAGATCCTCTAACCAGGGCTCTTAATGCAACCAATGTCTCGACTGAAGACTAAGGGGATCGTGCTTTTGCTTTTGCCGCACCAAAACTCTGGAACAGCTTGCCGTTTGATGTCCGTAAGGCCGGAATCTATCCAATCCTTCAAATCACGGTTAAAAACCCATCTGTTTAAGCTTGCCTTCCAAACAACTTAGTTTTAACCTCTCCCTGGTTCATGCTTGCTGTCATGTCACCATTCTATAACTGTATTTCTTTGCTGTCAATTGTATTTTCTGCTCTTTTATTGCTGTAACCCGCAAATGCGGCTCATCTGTGAAGCACTTTGTTGTACTCGTGACTTTTAAATGTGCTATAGAAATAAAACTGAAATTGAAAATTGAATTGAAACATATGGTGTAATTTAGGCAGCAATTTGTTGGGTTGTTTTTTCTTATACTTCTAAAGTTTTTTTAATGTTTCTGGGGTTTTTTTTGCTATTACCTATGATAAATAATATATGACAAATTCACAATATTCATATATATATATGTGTATATATATATATATAGGGTGAGTGATATATGCCAATATTGGAGTTGATTAACACTATAAACATGAAGTGGTGACTTATGCTCTGATTTACAGTCAGTAACAATAAGGTCATCACAGTCAGAGCCTTTCCTTCATGATTTCTTAATTTCTTTTTGTTGCTTTTGCTTCAAACTACATCTGTACAAGCACCTCGTTGAGAGATTGTGGACTATTAATCAAGACATAACCAATCAACTGTACAAGAAGCATATTGTTCTTCAGTTCACACTTTAAATTTAAAGCACAACAACACTACTATAGAAAAAAAAATGTATATTTTAATTTCTGTAATTGAATAGGAACTTTTTTATATTATGGGTTTTATATCTCAAACTTCTTTTCAAGATAAATTTAGAAAGCTTAACTAAGGCAGTTGTAGGAATAATGCTTTCTTTAAACAATAATAACTACAATGAATTTTTATTTTCAGAGACAGGAGCAGAAAATCAGCATCACCATGATCGCAAAGATGTATGTCATCGTGCTTCTTGTTGTTGGTAGGAAAAAATTAATTTGTCAAGGAATTTCTTATTCATAAATATGTGGTTAATGTGATGAAATATGAAAATAATGTAAGATTTTCTACACAGCCTGCTGCAATGCAGAGACAACAACCACAATTGAAGGGACAACAACTACAGCTGTTCCAACAACAGTCGCATCTACTCCAACAACAGCAACAACTGCAATGACAACAACCACAGCTGTTCCAATAACAACCATATCTGCTCCAAAAACAGCCACAACTGCAGCGACAACAACCACAGCTGTTGTAACAACAACACCAACTGCCGCGACAACAACCACAACTGTTCCACTAACAACCACAACTGCTCCAAAAACAACCACAGCTGCAGCGACAACAACCACAGCTGTTCCGACAACAACCACAACAACCACAGCTGTTCCAACAACAACCAATGCTGTTACAACAACAACCACAACTGCAATGACAACAACCACAACTGCAACGACAACAACCACAGCTGTTCCAACAACAACCACAAATGCAGCAACAACAACCACAGCTGTTCCAACAACAACCACAACTGCAGCGACAACAACCACAGCTCTTCCAACAACATCCACAACTGTTACAACAACAACCACAGCTGCAGCGACAACAACCACAACTGCAGCAACAACCACAACTGCAACGACAACAACCACAACTGTTCCACCAACAACCCCAACTGCTCCAACAACAACCACAACTGCAGCGACAACAACCACAGCTGCTCCAATAACAACCACAACTGCAGTGACAACAACCACAGCTGTTCCGATAACAACCAAAACTGCAGCAACAAAAACCACAACTGCAGCAGCAACAACCACAGCTGTTCCAACAACAACCCCCACTGCAACGACAACAACCACAGCTGCTCCAACAACCACAGCTATTCCAACAACAACCACAACTCCTGCAAGAACAACCACAACTGCAGCGACAACAACCATAACTGCAGTGACAACAACCACAGCTGCTCCAACAACAACCTCAACTGTTCCAACAACAACCACAACTTCAGCGACAACAACCACGGCTGCAGCGACAACAACCACAACTGCTCCAACAACAACCACAACTGCAGCAACAACAACCACAGCTGTTCCACTAAAAACCACAGTTGCTCCAACAACAACCACAACTGCAGCGACAACAAGCATAGCTGCTCCAACAACAACCCCAACTGCAATGACAAGAACCACAACTGCTCCAACAACAACCACAGCTGCTCCAACAACAACCTCAACTGTTCCAACAACAACCACAGCTGCTCCGACACCATCTACAATTTCTGTTCCAACAACAACCACAACTGCTACAACAACAACCACAGCTGTTCCAACAACAACCACAACTGCAGCGACAACAACCACAGCTGTTCCAACAACAACCACAGCTGTTACAACAACAACCACAACTGCTGTTCCGACATCAACCACAACTGCAGCGACAACAACCACAGCTGCTCCAACAACAACCACAACTGTTCCAACAACAACCACAGCTGTTCCAACACCATCTACAATTTCTGTTCCAACAACAACCACAACTGCCCTAACAACAACTACAGCTGTTCCAATAACAACCACAACTGCAGCGACAACAACCACAGCTGTTCCAACAACATCCACAGCTGTTACAACAACAACCACAACTTCAGCGACAACAACCACGGCTGCAGCAACAACAACCACAGCTGTTCCAACAACAACCTCAACTGCAGCAACAACAACCACAGCTGTTCTACTAACAACCACAACTCCTGCAACAACAACCACAACTTCAGCGACAACAACCATAACTGCAGCGACAACAACCACAGCTGCTCCAACAACAACCCCAACTGCAACGACAAGAACCACAACTGCTCCAACAACAACCACAGCTACTCCAACAACAACCTCAACTGTTCCAACAACAACCACAGCTGCTCCGACACCATCTACAATTTCTGTTCCAACAACAACCACAACTGCTACAACAACAACCACAGCTGTTCCAACAACAACCACAACTGCAGCGACAACAACCACAGCTGTTCCAACAACATCCACAGCTGTTACAACAACGACCACAACTGCTGTTCCGACATCAACCACAACTGCAGCGACAACAACCACAACTGCTCCAACAACAACCACAACTGTTCCAACAACAACCACAGCTGTTCCAACACCATCTACAATTTCTGTTCCAACAACAACCACAACTGCTACAACAACAACCACAGCTGTTCCAACAACAACCACAACTGCAGCGACAACAACCACGGTTGCAGCGAAAACAACCACAACTGCTCCAACAACAACCACAACTGCCCAAACAACAACCACAGCTGTTCCAACAACAACCACAACTGCAGCGACAACAACCACAGCTGTTCCAACAACATCCACAGCTGTTACAACAACAACCACAACTGCTGTTCCGACATCAACCACAACTGCAGCGACAACAACCACAGCTGCTCCAACAACAACCACAACTGTTCCAACAACAACCACAGCTGTTCCAACACCATCTACAATTTCTGTTCCAACAACAACCACAACTGCCCTAACAACAACTACAGCTGTTCCAATAACAACCACAACTGCAGCGACAACAACCACGGCTGCAGCAACAACAACCACAGCTGTTCCAACAACAACCTCAACTGCAGCAACAACAACCACAGCTGTTCTACTAACAACCACAACTCCTGCAACAACAACCACAACTTCAGCGACAACAACCATAACTGCAGCGACAACAACCACAGCTGCTCCAACAACAACCTCAACTGTTCCAACAACAACCACAACTTCAGCGACAACAACCACGGCTGCAGCGACAACAACCACAACTGCTCCAACAACAACCACAACTGCAGCAACCACAACCACAGCTGTTCCAACAACAACCACAACTGCAGCAACAACAACCACAGCTGTTCCACTAACAACCACAACTGCAGCGACAACAACCATAACTGCAACGACAACAACCACAGCTGCTCCAACAACAACCTCAACTGTTCCAACAACAACCACAACTGCAGCGACAATAACCACAGCTGTTCCGACAACAACCACAACTGCAGCAACAACAACCACAGCTGTTCCACAAACAACCACAACTCCTGCAACAACAACCACAACTGCAACGACAACAACCACAGCTGCTCCAACAACAACCTCAACTGCTGCAACAACAACCACAACTGCAGCGACAACAACCGCAGCTGCTCCAACAACAACCTCAACTGTTCCAACAACAACCACAACTGCAACGACAACAACCACAGCTGCTCCAACAACAACCACAGCTGCTCCAACAACAACCTCAACTGTTCCAACAACAACCACAACTGCAACGACAACAACCACAGCTGCTCCAACAACAACCACAGCTGCTCCAACAACAACCACAAGTGTTCCAACAATAACCACAGCTGTTCCAACACCATCTACAATTTCTGTTCCAACAACAACCACAAGTGCCGCTACAGCAAGAACCACCTCCTCTGGTATTCTCAACAACATCAGCTTACTTACAGTAGTTCTGGCTCTGTCGTCTCATGTACTCAGATCATTTTTTTAACATTTCTTAAGTTCACATCCTCCAAATGAAGCAACAAAATGAAGTACCTGTTAAGACTTGAAATGTTTAAGTAACCAAATGTTTAATCATATATTTATTCTTATTTACTATGGTTTTATTTATTTATATCCATCAGAGAAAAGTTGTTAAATGTTTTCCTGATGTTTGTGTGTCATCCAAACATTTGTGATCAGAGGACTGATATTAAAAATATTGTGATGTCTACAACCTCAACACTGAGCTTATCATAAATAAAGTATTTTTGCACTCATTAATAAGTGTCTCTTGACTTTTCAAAGATGAGAATAATTTCTCATAATAATTTCTCTACAATAGTCAGTGTTAATACTGAGTAAAATTCAGCTTTATTTATATTGCTGCAAATCACAATAGTTCTCTCATCATGTTTCATGTTGTAAATTAAAGACCCTGCAGTATTTGGAAGACAAAACAAGTAAACATAAACTGTGGGAGAAAATTGAGTGACATGCTGCAGTGGTATATAAACACACACAGAGAATGAAAGAAGAGTATATAAGGATAAAAATTATGATATATTAAAGCAAAAGTCTGAGTGATTCTGCATAATCCAGACTATATGATTGTGGTTTTATGGGGTCTGATATCTCCTTGTAATGTAAACAAGCAACTCAAATATTGTCACGGTCCGGGGTCGGTTCGACCCAGCATTTTGAGTTCCTTATGTTTTGGTTTTGAATGATTGTTCTTTATGTTTTCTCTGGTGCTTTGTTGATTTTTATTATGGATCGGTGTTTCAGTTATTCTGGTATGTTTCTGCATTATGACTTAGGTTCGGGTTGTATTTTGTTATTATTGCCGGTGTGGTGCAGCGTCAAGTCTGCCTCTGTCTAGTCCATGTCTTAAGTGTGTTCTGTTTCCTGTTTTACTTTGAAGGTTCATGTCCCTGTCTGATGTCAGTGTTCCAGCTTTGCTCTCCCTGTCTCGTTAGGTCTTATTCCTCCCAGCTGTGTTCTCCTTCTGTCTCTAATTCCTTGATGACTCCCTCTGTGTATTTAGCCCTGTGTTTTCCTGTGCTCACTGTCGCGTCGTCCCTCAAGCTGTGTGTTTCCTTGTGTGCCTCCCCGTCAAATGTAAGTTTATATTTCCCAGTTTAGTTTTGTATGCTTTCCCCCTGCCAGCAATAAAGCTGAGTTTTGAGTTCATCCTTCGAGTCTGAGTGTCTGCACCTTGGGTCCTACTCCTGCCTGCCACACAGCGTTTCATGACAGAACGACGCGACCACAACATGGACCCAGCAGACTTACCCGGGGAGAGCGACCTGATACGAGTCCAATGCCTAGTCGAATGGATAACCCACACATCTAATACAAGGGCAAAGATTGTGGGGATAAATGCTATTGAAACAATCCTCGAAGGAAATTCCTATCTCCGCCAGGTCAGAGGATGTTTGGATTTATTGGCCAGTTTGCATAAAGCCCGGAAGTGGCACAAGCTCGGGAAATAACGGACCTTGCCCACCAACAACTGACAATAGCCACCCCGAGCAGCCGCATCAGCCTCCCCGCTGGAGGTTTTGCCCGGCCGGTCTGTGGGGAAGAATCGACGGTCGCACCGCCGGCGCGTTACCCCACAGCCGCATGGTGGGACTTCAGAACTGCCAGCTGTGCTGTCCTTACCTCACTCAGCTGCCCAGCCTCCTGTGGCTCACTCAGCTGCCCAGCCTCCTGTGGCTCACTCAGCTGCCCAGCCTCCTGTGGCTCACTCAGCTGCCCAGCCTCCTGTGGCTCACTCAGCTGCCCAGCCTCCTGTGGCTCACTCAGCTGCCCAGCCTCCTGTGGCTCACTCAGCTGCCCAGCCTCCTGTGGCTCACTCAGCTGCCCAGCCTCCTGTGGCTCACTCAGCTGCCCAGCCTCCTGTGGCTCACTCAGCTGCCCAGCCTCCTGTAGCTCACTCAGCTGCCCAGCCTCCTGTAGCTCACTCAGCTGCCCAGCCTCCTGTAGCTCACTCAGCTGCCCAGCCTCCTGTAGCTCTCTTAGCTGCCCAGCCTCCTGTAGCTCTCTTAGCTGCCCAGCCTCCTGTAGCTCTCTTAGCTGCCCAGCCTCCTGTAGCTCTCTTAGCTGCCCAGCCTCCTGTAGCTCTCTTAGCTGCCCAGCCTCCTGAAGCTCTCTTAGCTGCCCAGCCTCCTGAAGCTCTCTTAGCTGCCCAGCCTCCAGAAGCTCTCTTAGCTGCCCAGCCTCCAGAAGCTCTCTTGGCTGCGTCTCCTGTGTCTCCGCTTAGCACAGTCATTTACTCCGCCACTAGCTCCATTTTCACCTCAGCTATCACTCCAGCCACTAACTCAGTTGCCCTTAGCCCCATCATCCACACTACCACCTGCTTCTCTTCCACCACAATCCTCACTACACTCAGCCGTCCAGGCTACCACTCAGTCAGTCATTCACTCTATAGCCCTGCCATTTATGCACTCTGTAGCTGAGCCATTAGTCGCCTGGCCCGCAGCCAATTCAGCCACCCTTCCACCGTTACACCTCAATCACAACCGTCACTGCAGTCCCCAGTGCAGTCTCCAGCAGTTCAGCCTTCCCAGTGCAGTCTCCAGCAGTTCAGCCTTCCCCAGTGCAGTCTCCAGCAGTTCAGCCTTCCCCAGTGCAGTCTCCAGCAGTTCAGCCTTCCCCAGTGCAGTCTCCAGCAGTTCAGCCTTCCCAGTGCAGTCTCCAGCAGTTCAGCCTTCCCCAGTGCAGTCTCCAGCAGTTCAGCCTTCCCCAGTGCAGTCTCCAGCAGTTCAGCCTTCCCCAGTGCAGTCTCCAGCAGTTCAGCCTTCCCCAGTGCAGTCTCCAGCAGTTCAGCCTTCCCCAGTGCAGTCTTCCACTCAACCACCAGCTCCACTTTCTCCTCAACCGTCACTACTACCTTTAGCTCAGTCTCCTGTACAGTCGCCTCTAGTTCATTCCCCTGTGAAGCCATCAACTCCACCACCCACTCCTCTTTCACCACCACCAGTAGCTCAGCTCGCACCTGACCCATTGGCCCAGTTCTCCGTAGCAGTTCGGTTTTCTGGCCAGCGTAACATTGAGCCAGGGTCCCAATTCCTCTGGCTCTACATCAGCTCCTGCTGGAAGCTCTGATGAGCCCATCCAGCACTCCGCGGCTCCCATGCCGCCACCTGCCTTCTCCGCTGGAGGGTCCGAGGGGCCCGTTCAGCCTCCGTCTCATGTCTCCGCTGGAGGGTCCGAGGGGCCCGTTCAGCCTCCTGTCTCCGCTGGAGGGTCCGAGGGGCCCGTTCAGCCTCCTGTCTCCGCTGGGGTCCGAGGGGCCCGTTCAGCCTCCTGTCTCCGCTGGGGGTCCGAGGCCCGTTCAGCAGCCTGTCTCCGCTGGGGGTCCGAGGGGCCCGTTCAGCAGCCTGTCTCCGCTGGGGGTCCGAGGGGCCCGTTCAGCAGCCTGTCTCCGCTGGGGGTCCGAGGCCCGTTCAGCAGCCTGTCTCCGCTGGGGGTCCGAGGCCCGTTCAGCAGCCTGTCTCCGCTGGGGGTCCGAGGCCCGTTCAGCCATCACCGCCTGCAGCGCCGCCGCCTTTGGCGCCTCCGTCTCCGGCTTCCACGCCGCCGCCTTGGGCACCTCCGTCTCCGGCTTCCACGCCGCCGCCTTGGGTACCTCCGTCTCCGGCTTCCACGCCGCCGCCAGCTGCAGCCTCAGAGCCTTCATCGCCGCCGCCAGCTGCAGCCTCAGAGCCTTCATCGCCGCCGCCAGCTGCAGCCTCAGAGCCTTCATCGCCGCCGCCAGCTGCAGCCTCAGAGCCTTCATCGCCGCCGCCAGCTGCAGCCTCAGAGCCTTCATCGCCGCCGCCAGCTGCAGCCTCAGAGCCTTCATCGCCGCCGCCAGCTGCAGCCTCAACCTCGGCTTCAGCCTCGCCTGCAGCACCACTGCCATCGGGTTCGGCCTCTGTGTCTTCATCCACGCCCGGTCCGGCCTCTGTGTCTTCATCCACGCCCGGTCCGGCCTCTGTGTCTTCATCCACGCCCGGTCCAGCCTTCGAGCCTTCAGCCTCGCCGCCCGGTCCAGCCTCTGCTTCGGCTTCAACGTCGCCTGGCCCTGTGGCTGCCACGCCCCCGTCTGTTCCTGCCTCGTCAGCTGGAGGGCCCGAGGAGCCCGTCCAGCCACCTGCTGCAGCCTCACCTGCATCGGCTTCGGCTTCGCCTGGCGCAGCCTCTATCTTGCCTGGAGCTGCGGGGGCCTCGCCGTTCTCAAGTCACCAACTGCCGCCTCGGCGCCGCCGCCGCTTTCCAGGCCTCTGAGTCGGCATCGCGCCGTCGGCGGCCCCGAACTGCTTCCACGTCGCCGCCGTCGCCGTCCGCACGGCCGGCCCCCCGAACTGCTTCCACGTCGCCGCCGTCCGCACGGCCGGCCCCCCGAACTGCTTCCACGTCGCCGCCGTCGCCGTCCGCACGGCCGGCCCCCTGAGCTGCTTCTACGTCATCGCGGCCGTTGGTTTCTGCACGGCCGGCCTCCTGACCGGCTCTGTCGCCTGTGCCACCCACCTGGTCGGCCCCGACCGTTGGACTTATGAACTTTTGTGCCAGCGACCTCCGGTCGGCCCCTGAACTGTTTTTCTGTTGCCGCCGTTGCCGTCCGCACGGTTGGGCCCCTGACTTCCTGCTGAGCTGTTCTTTGTGCGCCAGTGTTTTTTGTGCACGTGTCGTTTCTGGGCTCCTGGTGCTCCTGTTTTGTTTCGCTTCGGGCCCTCCTTCCTGGGCCCCCGCCGCCCGCCCTGGTCGGGTTGTTTTCTGTTTTTGGTCGTTTTTGTTTTCTTGTGTTGGGCTGTCTGGGGCCAGCCCTCATGGGGTACTGTCACGGTCCGGGTCGGTTCGACCCAGCATTTTGAGTTCCTTATGTTTTGGTTTTGAATGATTGTTCTTTATGTTTTCTCTGGTGCTTTGTTGATTTTTATTATGGATCGGTGTTTCAGTTATTCTGGTATGTTTCTGCATTATGACTTAGGTTCGGGTTGTATTTTGTTATTATTGCGGTGTGGTGCAGCGTCAAGTCTGCCTCTGTCTAGTCCATGTCTTAAGTGTGTTCTGTTTCCTGTTTTACTTTGAAGGTTCATGTCCCTGTCTGATGTCAGTGTTCCAGCTTTGCTCTCCCTGTCTCGTTAGGTCTTATTCCTCCCAGCTGTGTTCTCCTTCTGTCTCTAATTCCTTGATGACTCCCTCTGTGTATTTAGCCCTGTGTTTTCCTGTGCTCACTGTCGCGTCGTCCCTCAAGCTGTGTTTCCTTGTGTGCCTCCCCGTCAAATGTAAGTTTATATTTCCCAGTTTAGTTTTGTATGCTTTCCCCCTGCCAGCAATAAAGCTGAGTTTTGAGTTCATCCTTCGAGTCTGAGTGTCTGCACCTTGGGTCCTACTCCTACTGCCACACAGCGTTTCATGACAAATATCAAATTTGATTATTAAACTTGACAATGGTAATCTAACACAACTAACATTTGACACTCACATACAGCTGCTTTTACAACCACTGAGGTGCAGAAGAATGTGATGTAAGCAGAAACTTTGTGTTGAGCCCTTCTGAACATATAGGACTTTCTTGTGAGTATCTTGTGTTTGTTACACACACACACACACACACACACACACACACACACACACACACACACACACACACACACACACACACACACACACACACACACACACACACACACACACACACACACACACACAATTTGTTTCTTTCATTCTTTGTGTTTGCACAACTTTTAAAGCACTGTCCCTCAGCCCAAAACAGTGTTTCACACATTACATTACACTGAGAATAGTCAAAGGAGTTTGCAAAGAAAAGCGTCTGGACTTCTTTAAGTTGCTTGAAGACGTTTCACCTCTCATCCGAGAAGCTTCTTCAGTTCTAAGGTCAAATGGCCGAGAGTCCCAGATTTAAACCCAGTGGGAGTATCCCCCAAGGAGGGACAAAGGACCCACTGGTGATCCTCTAATCACATGTGCCAAGGTGTGAAAGCGGGTGTGGGACCTAATCAGCCAGGGTTTCGGGTGAGCTCATTGTGAAACCTGGCCCCACCTTGTCATGTGAATTCCTGAGGTCAGATGGCCCAGGATGTGAGTGGGCGTTAAGGCGTCTGGGGAGGGAACTCAAAACTGGATTATAGATGGCAGACAGTTGGTGTCGTAAACCACCGCCTCTATTCAAAGATGGTCGCTCACAGTGGACATAGATGGCCTCTTTCACTCCTCTTTCAAACCATCTGTCCTCTCTGTCCAATATGTGAACATTGAGGAATGCCCAGACCTCTACATTGGAGAGACCAAACAGCCACTTCACAAGCGCATGGCACAACATAGAAGAGCCACATCCACAGGACAAGACTCAGCAGTCCATCTGCATCTTAAGGATAAAGGTCACTTTTTCGAGGATGCCAATGTTCACATTTTGGACAGAGAGGACAGATTTATGTTATGTTGTAAATTTATGTTGCATGTAGCACCTTGACCCTGGAGGAACGTTGTTTCGTTTCACTGTGTACTGACTATATATGGTTGAAGTGACAATAAAACCAACTTGACTTGACTTGACATTTGGAGTTGTGGTCATATGTGGTTTTTATATACAGGGTATTAGAAAAAAATTGACATTTTTTGCTATTTTTCTTGTTTGTTTGCACATTATTATTGTGTACACATTACATATGTAACATTATTGTTAATATTATTATTAGATACCAAAGATACAATTTGATTAAGGGTTTTCCTGTCATAATTTCAATAAAAATGCAATTACACACGTAAACAATAGGATCAAAATAAACTTTTAAAAAGTCTATTGATCAAATGCTGATTTTCAAAACATTCTAGAGGAAAATAGAGATAAAATAATCTGAATAGTAACAGTGATCTTGGATGATGATGGAGGCTTCAATGGATTATTCTGTTTCAATCAATAGGTTTGTATCTATGAGAATAATTTGATAAGTTTAACAGGTTGGTTTAGGCCTGGCAATACAGCAAATATTCACAAACTTTTGTTTTTGAAGAATGTTTATCTTTTTGGGGATGAAGCTATCTGGCAAAATGATACAACCCTTTTAACCTCATCTTTATGTCTATCATGTGGCTATGATACTGGATTTTGGTTTGATGCATATGTAGGTTACAGCTGGGGAATGCCAGTATGTTGTGGATTGATCTGGCATGTTCAACCACTGTTACACCAAACTCTCTCACTTATGATAAAGGCCTCTTACCCAGTGTCATGGATTTTCTATACTTTTGGGGACACAGGGCCAAAGTCTGAGGCAATAAGTCAGATCAAAGAAGGCAATGATTCTAAAATGGGAGCTTACACATGTCATTATATATATCCAGGAATATGTGCCTGAGGATAGTTGTCATGAAATCAATATTAAATCAAAGTATTCCTTAATTACCACAGCTGACACGAGTTCTCCATAGCTGCCTGCTGTCTCAGGATCTGTCTCCAAAAAGGACCAGGGAGCGCTAACATGTTATGTTCTAAACTGATGAAGAAAATGCACATTAACCTCCTAGGACCTGCCATCCACATATGTGGACATCACATTTTGGGTTATTTAGACCAAAGTACTCAATTTTGCTCTACATGGGCCTGATATCCACTAACGAGGACATTATACTGCTACTGTTCTATCAAAATTTTAAACAAATATCCTCATATGTGGCTCTTATTTTTCTTGAAACAAAAATAAGGTTAAAAAAAAATCTGGTAATTCTTGTGTTTTTACATTCATTGGGCCCCAATATGCCCAAATATCAAAGAGAAATTAAAAATGCATGTCGTGGAAGAGTTCGGGTCTTAGGAGGTTAAACATAATATAAACTTACTGAGTGAAGTAATGTCAAGAGGATTCCTTTAGCTCCTATTGGGTTGGTTCCATGATCAATGCTATACAGAATCATTAATCTGGTTTTATGTAATGTCCTTAAAACATGTCAAAATGAGGCTCACTAGTCTGTGTGGCCTCCACATGCCTGTATGACCTCCCTACAACACCTGGGCATGCTCCTGATGAAGTGGCAGATGCTCTCCTGATGGATCTCCTCCCAGACTCCAGGACTAAAGCATCTGCCCACTCCTGGACATTTTGTGGTGCAGTTGGTGGATGGAGCGAGACATGATGTCCCAGATGTCCTCAATTGGATTCAGGTCAGCAGAATGGGCGGGCCAGTCCACAGCATCAATGCCTTCGTCTTGCAGGAACTGCTGACACACATTGCATTAGGAGGAACCCGGGGCCAACCGCACCAGCATATGGTCTCACAAGGGGTCTGAGGATCTCATCTCAGTACCTAATGGCAGTCAGGCTACCTCTGCCGAACACATGGAGGGCTGTGCAACTCCCTAAAGAAATGCCACCCCACACCAATGCCACCCCACACCAAAACTGACCCACTGCCAAACCGTCATGCTGGAGGATGTTGCAGGCAGCAGAAGGTTCTCAACAGCGTCTCCAGACTCTGTCACAAGTGCTCAGTGTGAACCTGCTTTCATCTGTGAGGAGCACAGGGCGCCAGTGGCAAAGTTGCCAATCTTTGTGTTCTCTGGCAAATGCCAAACATCCTGCACGGTGTTGGGCTGTAAGCACAACCCCACCTGTGGACGTCGGGCCCTCATACCACCCTCATGGAGTCCGTTTCTGACCGTTTGAGCAGATGTGCACATTTGTGGCCTGCTGAAGGTCATTTTGCACAGCTCTGGCCTTTCTTTCCTACCCCACAGTACCTTCCCTTACCATTTGTTTCCTACTCTTTTACTTCTTCTTTGATGACGGTTGCCTTTCTAGATAAGCAATTTCATTTGCTCTGGGGCGAGTCACTGGCTCGGGTGCATTCTGGGACTGTCAGTTCACCAGTGTGCTGGCATGCTTCTTAACAAACACACCACTACAGCAAACATCTCAACAGTACTTGTTGATTTCTTCGACAAAACACTGAACAAAAAATTTCCTTGTGTGTGCTGCCTGGTGCTTTTAAATTTTGTGATAATTTGAGCAGCCCAGAAAGCATCCCATAAATTAAATTATGTTATCGTATCTGAACATGTACACTAGTCATTAAATTAGATGGGAAAGAATGATTCAGGGTAAACAACTGCACCAAGGAAATTCCATTTTTTCTTCTCAAAATGTAAAATGTCTGTTGAAAAATCACATTAAACAGAGATGTGATTAACTTTTTATTTTACCAAACATAACATCAATGATGACCAGTGTTGGGACTAACGCGTTATTAAGTAACGCGTTACAGTAACTACGTTATTATTGTGGTAACGAGCACGGTAACTAGTTATTATGCCAAAACCAGGAACGCGTTACTCGTTACTGGGATTTAGATAGGCTCGTTACTCGTTACTGCGTGTGGTGGATATCGCGGAGCTTCCACAGATTCAGTAACATTAGCAAGTGGTGGAAGCCAGCAGGTGGATGAAGGAAAAGGAGGCAAGAGGAGAGACCCAAGCGGCCGCGGTCCGCGTGTCAGGTGAACTGAACTTCAGGTAAGAAGTTATGACCTGCAGTCTATCTGGGTCAGATATAAACCAAGTTTAGGTGGAGTTTATTTTCGGTATGCTGACATTTTCGTACTGCGTGCTAGCTAGCATGACGGAGTTTCTATACAGCTGTGTGGGTGCTATGTTACTGATGTTGAACTTTATTTTGTTCATACGGTTAATTATTAGAGTTGCCAACCGTCCTGTAAAAAACAGAATCGTCTGGTATTCAGAGAAAATATTACGCGTTTCGTACTGAGGTGAAAAGGAACACAGTTTGTCCCGGACTTCAGCTACAATGAAAAGACACAAAGCTGAAGCTGCACAGCTGCCTCTTCTTCTCTCATTCTCTCCTCTCCTGTTTCTACTTCAATCACGAAACTGATCAATGATCAGCTGATCGGCTTTTCTCTCTTGTTTATTTATCGCCCACTTTGCGCCAGAAAGAGGAAACCAGCGGATGTCGCGCTAAACAACAGCAGCACGTTTAAGCTTGATCAGCTGTTGTTAGAATGTATTTAATATTAATTTCTAGTATCAGCTGATGTTTGCTGGAGCCACAGCTGTAAAGCTGCTGGTCATGATATCAGTTTGTATATCTGGTGAGAGGGAAACATGCAGATGAAACCAGGAGATGTCCTTACTGAATCATCAGAGCTGAACAGGTGATGGAGAAACAAGTTTACCTTTTAGGTGACATGAATGAGTTGAAGGGAAGTTATGAACTGTTTCTGAGAGACAAATAGCACCAGGATCCTTTTCTATGTAGCTGACAGCTGGTAACTGTGCAGGGGCGGGTCTAGCAAAGTGTTGCCAGGGGGCCAGGTAGGGCATTAACAGGGAGAGGGGGGGGACAAGGAAATACTTTTCTTTATTATTCTCATTTAAAATGTCTCGCTTTTAAAAAAAATAATTATCTGAGTCTTACAACAAACAATTGATAGATTGATACATATATACCATCAGAACAGTGTACATCACTGTCACAACAGTGTTTATTTTCATTCAAAGGCTTTATGATTTTTCCTATAATGGTGGGCGGTCTCTAGTCAAAATGCCCGGGGACGATTTTTTTTTGTCCCAGTCCAGCTCTGTATGCAGCTCATCTGCAGTCTGGTGTTACCTACATCTTCCTATTCAGAAGGCAGAATTTCCAAGTTCTGAGTACAATCGAAAGCACCACGACTGCAGTTTTTGTGTTGGATGTAAAAAGCAGGCTAGAATCATGGCGGCGGTCAACGACGGTCCAGGCGTGGGATTTCTCTCGTGGAAATGTGCGCATTATTTTTTCCTTTCTATTGGTAGGTGGCACAGTGCACTTGTGGCAAGTAAGCAAGCTAGAAGACTGGCAGTGTGGCTGGGTATCCAGTTACGGAAGCAACACATTAACAAGAGAATTCTGAGTAAAACCAAAGTTACTTTCCCTAGTAACTAGTTACTTTGAAAGTAACGAGTAACTTGAAGTAACTGAGTTACTTTTTTAGAGAAGTAACTAGTAATGTAACTAAGTTACTAATTTAAAGTAACTTACCCAACACTGATGATGACACAATCAGTCTTCATCAGAAGTGCTCAAATCACTCTCAGTGGCATCGTCTGGAATGTCTTCCTCCTCCTCCGAGTCCATTTCCAGGAGTGGTTGGTGGCTGAGGATTCTCTTGTACGTGTCCTTTATTTTGAGCATTTCAGCTTTGAGTTCACTTTGTTTTTTTAAAACCAGGCTACGGCGTCCCTTCTGTGCATCCTCCGACATGCCAACAAGGGAGGCTGTAAAAAGAACAAAACAAATAAATATGAGTAAAGTAAAAAAAACAAAAAAACAAACAAAAAAAACCTCACCTCATAAACACAAGGAATTAAGATCCTGTAATTAAACATTTTTTTTAAAGGGAGAAGGCAGTGTTAGCCACCAACCTAGATATAGGTAAAAGATCCAGTAAGACTTTAGCATCTGCTCTTATTTTCAATCGATTCATCAAAAAATTAATAAATAAATAAAGTGCTTACAGTCTGAGGAGATTGTCCCCAACACCACAGATCGCATTCGCAACACTGTCCAGTGATGCCGCATCTCCCTGCAAAGGATCATCTCCTCCTCTCTCAGGCGCCTCACAGCCATCACCTTCTCAAAGACCTTTCTCTTTGTCTGGAGGTCAGCAGCAGCTACAGTTTAACAACATCAGATGGGAAAACATAGTAGCACGTTATGATTCAAGAACAAAACATTCAACTACTGCTCAGATACTGGGAGTTTGTTTAAAAAGGATATTTATAAATCGAGAGCTTACGTCCACTTGTGCTCTGCCAGGGCCAAATGTCGGTCTGGATGAGGGCATCACTGGATACAATTTGCTTTGTTGGTTCAGCGAGCTTGTTGTAGTCGTCAACAGCAGCCGCCAAGCGTTTCTTCTCAACTAAGATGACCTAGCGAATTCTGTGTCGCCTCTTGTTGCTATCTGTAAATAATCATAAAAAAATTCACACCTACACATAATGTATATGTTTAGATTTTAATCTACACTCATCAATTTGTTTGCTAGAACAAATCACATCCAGCTTAAACAAACCTGAATCTGATTTTATTCTGTTTACAAAGTAGCTGTACATGCTGTACAAACTGAGCATCAAACGGTCCATTTCAAAGAAACTGTGACACCATTTTGTCTGTAAAGACTTTGTGTTCGCACTCTGATGATGACGACAAGCGTGCCTGCAACGCTCCAATGCTGCCAGTTTGATCAGTTTCTAAGTGAGAGGAATATTAATCAGAATACAGGATGAGTAACAGTCACCAAACTACAGTGGACTCTGTAATCACTGACTTGATGACATTCATTATAAGACATCTGTAGCCTTCATGTGCTGCATTATCATTAGATAACAAGTATGTTGGTGTTCAGGTTTATAAAACCAACTAGTACGACATCATTAAACCCAGGTCCAATCCAATTTGATCAAACGCAACAACTCTGCCATCACTTGTGCTTTTACAAGGCTTATTTTTCATTGTTTGTTGACACTGTCAGAAAGATATTAATTCTACCTTAAGTTCTTTAATGAGGCCATGGTGGGTCCTATTGTTATACACGAGTGCATTATATTGAGACTCACCTTCAGCCCATTTCTGCACATCGGCCACCCATTGCTGCAGTGTGTCGTCATCCACACCCAGCTCATTTTTGGTTGCATTCAGGCTCTCCACTTGTTCTCTAAGGATCCTTATGATCTAAGAATACATTAATAAATGTCATTCATATTGACATTAAAAGAGTACTGGTGTTTTTCCCCCCATTACCACACACATTAAAATGGGTGTTAAAAAAAAAAAAATCACCTTTAGATATCTCTGGCTCAAACTGCGGCCCAGTTGTTCCACTTTCCTTTTGTTCCACCCCAAAGCCAGGAGGGTCAGCATGTCTGTTCGCCCTGCATTTCAGTTAGTATACAAATAAGAATTAATGAGCAGGAGACTGAGTGGAATCTCAGACACAGACACATACCTGCTTTAGACATGTACTTCGTTGTGATGGCCGCCCTAGACAGGAAACTGTTTACTTGTTCCACCTCTTCTCCAACTGTTGAACCGGCCCCATCCTGAAACGCACCTCCCCATTCGATCTATAGAAAGGAGGTCACAATACATGACTGCTGAATTCATTCAACCTTATAACAAAATGTCTCAAACTAATCCAAAACTACAAGCTGCAGTATACCTCGCATTTCCAAGTGTGAGCCTTTGCATGCATGACGGAGAGAAAAGGACGCATTGACAAGAGGTTCCTCAGCTCAGGGCACTGCTGAGCCACCTTGGTTAAATAGGGGAAATATTTACAGGCCACATCGGAGCAAAGGAACGTAATATGCCCTGGGACGCTAGCTGCCAACTTCCTCTGGAGAAAAAGGGGGTAAGCAAAGTTCTCCCCTCGAAACATGTTCAATGCAGCTAAGAGGACTCCATGGTGACAAACAGCTCTTTCCATGCCCTCTTCATCCAACTTCCCAGTGGACTTTTTGGACGACTCCTTTGCTGCTGTCCAAGATGAAGATCCGCACCGGGACCTATACACTCAAAGATTTTAACATAAAAGACATGACATGATTAATCCCTATCAGGGACAAACTTTTTAAAACAAATGCATAACAATTAGCTGAATTAGCCTTAAGTCACACAAGACCTCATATCTCCCCAGGACAGCACTGATAACACAAAATAAAAATCATGTTTTGTTTTTTTTTTTTAAATACACATGGTGACAAAATTAAGTACACATTAAGATAAAGTAAAGTAAATAGTATTATGACAACACCAAGAGAAAAATAAAATAAATATCCACCCATCCATATATGTACTGTATATACACACACACACACACATATATGTGTATATGGTTATGGCATTAACGTCATTTTAACAAGATTAACGCTAGCAGCACTAATATATGTGTCTCTTACATCATTTGTGTGTCTCTGGATGTATTTCACAAACTCAGCAACTTCCTCATCTTTTTCAGTGAAGACACCTTCAAAGTTCCCCTGCTCTGAAGTGCTGAACGAACACAGTGACAGTTGTTTGAAAAGAAACATTAAAATACATTTTTCTACAAATCCATATTTGATTTATGTACACAATGCATAACGTACCTTGCATTAGATTGAAAGCGATAAAGCTTGCGGTTTCCATCAACTGAGACGGCAAGCATGTCTGGAGTGCACGCAGGGCAGCTAAAGCATGGCTCCTTGCACATCCTGTCCACCTCAAACTTTACAGCACTCCACTCCAAGAAACTTTTACTGAAGGCATCAGCTGATTTTCGGCCAGTCTTTTACATAGAGGACATACAACAGAATATTCAAGGACAGTCATCATAAACATTGATTTGCACAATTTCCTTAAACTTGGCAAATTTAGAAACTCACCCTTCCAAAATGGGCTGTTCGTTCATCCAGCATTTTGACAAACGCCTTAAGTGACATCCCTGGTGCAGCCTTCTTAATGTCATAAAACATCCAGACACCTCACAACTACTTGTTTGCCACACTGACACACACGGTGTGACTGTGGATCCAGAGTAGCTAACATATTGTCTATAAGACGAGGCCTGGCCTCTTTCCACTTTTGCGAGGACACCATATTTCTGATCGCCCAGTGAGTAGCAGCTGACTCAGACGACGTCTCACAAGTCATGGCTGCGTCCTCTTCTCCATCCTCCAACAACTGAAGGAGCTCCTGACAAAGCACCTCAGTTCCACCTCATATATAAAAGTTTATTTAAAAACATTCAAATAATATAACGTTTACTCCGTACAAAATATTAGACAAGCGTTCCCTCTTTAAATCAAATCAAATCAAATCAAATCACCTTTATTGTCACGTCACATGTGCAGGTACACTGGTACAGTACATGCGAGTGAAATTCTTGTGTGCAAGCTTCACAAGCAACAGAGTTGTGCAAAATACAATAACGTGCAACAAGCAAAATATAAAATGGTTAATCTAAAAGTAATAAATATATGTACCATATATAAAGGTATATACATTACTGAATGTGTGTACTAAATATGTTTTTCTCGTGTGTGTGTGTGTGTGTGTGTGTGTGTGAGTGTGTATATACATGTTTTACAAATGAAATAGAGTAAACAATAAAATAAGATATATAAAATATAAAATATACAGAGGTAGGTATGTGCAAAACAGTGGCATTAATGTACAGTATGGAGTGCATAATGTTGAAGTTCCAGTAGTGAGGGTGAGGTGTCTATGACGTGTTCAGCAGTCTGATGGCCTGGTGGAAAAAGCTGTCTCTCAGTCTGCTGGTTCGGGACCGGATGCTGCAGAACCTCCTTCCTGATGGAAGTAGTCTGAACAGTTTATGGCTGGGGTGACTGGAGTCCTTGATGATCCTCCCCGCTTTCCTCAGGCACCGCTTCCTGTAGATGTCTTGGAGGGAGGGAAGCTCACCTCCAATTATCCGTTCAGCACACCGCACTACTCTCTGGAGAGCTTTGCGGTTGTAAGCGGTGGTGTTGCCATACCAGGTGGTGATGCATCCAGTGAGGATGCTCTCAATGGCACAGCGATAGAAGGTCCTGAGGATGCGGGGCTCATGCCGAATCTTTTCAGTCTCCTGAGAAAGAAGAGGCGCTGCTGCGCCTTCTTCACTGTCTTGTTTATGTGTACTGACCACGTAAGATCCTCAGCCAGATGTACACCAAGGAAGCGGAAGCTGCTCACTCTCTCCACAGCGGCGCCGTTGATGGTGATGGGGGTGTGTACTCCTCTGCACCTCCGGAAGTCCACTATCAACTCCTTTGTCTTTGCGACGTTGAGGGTGAGATGGTTGTCTTGACACCAGTGGGTCAGGGCGCTGACCTCCTCCCTGTAGGCCGTCTCATCATCACCGTTGGTGATAAGACCCACCACTGTAGTGTCGTCCGCAAACTTCACAATGATGTTGGAGTTGTCAGTGGCCGTGCAGTCGTAGGTGTAGAGTGAGTACAGGAGAGGGCTCAGTACACACCCCTGTGGAGCACCAGTGTTCAGTGTGATGGGGGATGAGGTGGTGCTGCCCAGTCTGACCACTTGGCGTCTGTCAGACAGGAAGTTAAGGATCCAGCTGCAGAGGGAGCTGCTCAGTCCTAGATCCTGCAGTTTCCTGTCCAGCTTCGAGGGAACGATGGTGTTGAATGCTGAGCTGTAATCTACAAACAGCATTCTCACATACGTGTCTCTCTTCTCCAGGTGTGACAGGGCAGCATGGAGTGTCAGGGCTATGGCATCATCAGTGGACCTGTTGTGGCGGTATGCGAACTGTAGAGGGTCCAGTGAGTCGGGTAGTGCGGAGCAGATGAAGTCCCTGACCAGCTTCTCAAGCATTTGCTCACGATGGGGGTCAGGGCTACAGGTCGCCAGTCGTTCAATGATGAGATGGTGGAGGATTTGGGTACAGGGACGATGGTGGCCATTTTGAAGCAGGCTGGGACTACAGACAGAGAGAGGGAAAGGTTGAAGATGTGTAAACACTCCAGCCAGCTGAGCCGCGCGATGACTTGAGGACGCGGCCGGGAATCCCGTCCGGACCAGTAGCTGCGTGGGTTCACTCTCCTGAAGTACCTCCGCACATCCTCCTCAGACACAGTGTGCGCACTGGCGTCATCATGCGGTGCGCACACTGTCCGGTCTCCTGGTGTTCGCTGTGTCGAATCTAGCGTAGAATACGTTTAGATCCTCACACAGAGAGGCCGTGGTCTGCGGTGTGCTGGTTTTCCCTCTAAAGTCTGTGATCGTGATCTTTAACAACTGTTTCCACTACATCACATTTAAAAAAAAAAATGTTACCTGCATATCTTGAAGGAGTTCGTCAGCAGCCTGAAGCTCTTCCTCCAGCTCGGGATCCTTTGAATCACTCATTTTCAAGCTAAAGAGGAAAGAGATTTTTGCAGAACTCAGTGACATAAACACATAACTAATGCAATTCAAATGATTTTCAGTCTTGGCACTCCGGTTAACGTTAGCAATTAACGTTAGCATCATCAGTTTATAAAGAGCTAGCAGAACTCTTAGCGCAAAAACTGCTTTACGCACCATGTGAGGGTATTTTGCAACACACGTCCTTTAACGTTTGTAATAGATTTAATCCATCATCGTTGGATTAAATGGCTAATGCTGCAGTAGCCACGTGTAGTCGTTACCTAGCAAGCATGCTGACGGTAGCTGTAGCCATTTTTAAATGCATTAAACCATTTCTGAGATCAGTCACCTCTGTTTGTTTAAAGCTTTTATGAAAAACAAACTTTGAAACACACATCAAGGTATTACTTTAAATATATGTATTTTTTACATACCTGCATTAGAATCAATCAGTTCCGCCTCATTTTCTTATTCTTATAAATGGTCTCTCCGTTCTCCCATCATCCTTTGCTTACACAGGTTGCGTCTGATTGGTTCAGTGTTGCCAACTCCTCAGTAAGGAAAATCGCTATTGGCTGTCCTAAAAGTCGCTAGAAGTCGATAAATGACGTCATCGCCTAATTTGCATAATTAGTCACGCTAATGTAATTGTAACCTACGTTGTTGGAGAGAGAAATAACATCGTGGAAGAGACATAAAGTGAGTAAAAAACGTCCTAAATGCAGTTAGAATTTATTTAGATCTACAAATTAAATTTCTTTTAGTAATTATTGTTTTTTAATGTCACAATTCCAACCCTGCTCCTTGATCCGGGTTTGGACCGGCAAAAGTGACCCGAAATTGGCACTCTGGTGGAGTTACTTTCTGTGTGTGAGTGTGTGTTTATAAGTAGTTTTAAACCTTGTGATCCACAAAACAGCATAACAGTAAAAGAACTGACTGCATTACAGTCAGTGTGGGAGCGGCGGCTTCGCTCATGCGCGATTCATTTGCCGTTTGGACTCATAGGTGTGAACATCTCCTGCCCTGATAGCAGCTGGGGGAGGACTATCCTCCGCCTGTGAGTACTTTGGCACGGGTGAAGTGCCCACGGCAGCACCGCTGCTTGTTGAGAGTAAGAGCGATACGCGTTTTCAAGTCAAAAAGTCGTCATAAATAAGTCTCCAATAACACCAGAAAAAGTCGCCAGATTTGTCGCTAGTCGCTTTTTAGAAAAAAAAAATAGTCGCTAAGGGGTCTGAAAACTCGCTAAATATAGCGACAAAGTCGCTAAGTTGGCAACACTGGATTGGTTGGAGCTGAGCGCATCCAAAACTAACAGGAGTGGTGAATGAATCTATAAATGTGTTTTACGTGTGAAATGAAAATAATAAACCTAACAAAGGATTATGTACGTTAAATCTGCGCACTTTCAGATCGTGAATCACTTTGGAAAACACTGTGTGATGGCCACAACATGAAGCGATTTTATTGTTGAATTATCAGTGATACTTTCATGTGTTTTTGTTGAGAAATGTTAACGATGTCATTAAAAGAAAGCATTAAATTAGGGAGAAAAACCCGTTCGCGGAGAGGGTCCCCGGTTCTCCAGTTAGATTGTGCTTCACGGCGTCATGTTTCGCCGTGACGGAGTTATTATTGGAGTAAATGGATGGCTGGAGCCTCTGCTCGAAGCGTCTCTGATCACTGCGAGCGGGTTCATATTGGAATGAAATGACAACCCACAGCGTCGCATAAAAACTTGGAAGGGTACCTTTAGCGTCAGCATGAGAAGTTAAGGGACGTGACAAATCGTCAGTATTTTACGCGTCGGGAGTGAGAACGGGTTGGAGGAGATCATGAGCCGAGTTTGAACCTCTCAATTGTTCAATTATGCTTTTAAGAGTAGAAAGTGAAACTGGTTCAAACTGGTAAAAGGTTGATGGAGATCCTCTAGGAGAAAGAAAGTTTACCACAGGGAGATCTAAGGAAGGATCTAAGATGCTTCAAAACTGCAGCAGCCAGCTCAAGACGTCGGATGGTGACTTGTTTTAACGGCGCCACCCTTGCTTTACCAATAATAAAGGAAACACACACTTCCTGCTTGCTATTAAATAGCCTAAGATATGATACAGCACCATACCCAGTTTCACTGGCATCACAAAAGTGATGCAGCTGTGCACTTTTTACCTCCCCAAATCCTTTGGGTGTGACACATCTACTAACACTAAACTTGTTAAGAAGAACTAAATCCTCAACCCATTTTTGCCAAGTTTGTGCCATTTCTGCTGGTATTGTCTCATCCCAGCCAAACCTCAGTTTACATAGATGTTGCAGAATTTGTTTTGCAGCCAGAATGACTGGAGCTAAGAAACCCAAAGGGTCGTAAATGGAGCTGACATTGGACAGAATACTACGTCTTGTAAGTGGTTTGTCCTTGTTCACAATACTGAATGTGAAAACATCATGTTCAATATCCCATTGCGCACCGAGAGCTCTTTCTGTGGGTAGCTGATCCCGAATAAGGTCCAGCATCTTTACACCTATGGCTCTATTTTCCTCCGGGATCTGACAGAGGACAGAGCAATCACTACATACCCACTTATTGAGCTTAAATCCCCCCTTGGCACACACCTCAGTAAGCTGCTGAGAAAGTGAGATGGCCTGCTCAACAGACTGAGTAGATTTAAGACAGTCATCTGCATAAAAACTATGCCTGATTGTGTGTATAACCTCCTCTGGGTACAGATGTTGGTTGTCATCAGCAGTCTTTAGTAGTGCATAGGTGGCACAGTTGGGGGAGGATACTGCACCAAAAATGTGGACAAACATTCTATGTTCCACCAGCTGCTTTGTGATGTCACCATTGGGCCACCAGAGAAAACGTAAAAATTTTACGTGTTCCTCAGCTACTCTGACCTGATGAAACATCCCTTTAATGTCTGTCATAAGCGCTATTGGACCCTGCCGAAAGCGAATCAACACACCTATTAAAGTGCTAGTCAAATCTGGGCCTTGTAACAGCTCTTTGTTCGGTGATGTTCCAGCAAATGTTGAAGCACAGTCATACACAACACGCAGTGTTTTCTTGCGGGGGTGGTAGACCCCATGATGAGGTATATACCACACCTTTCCTTCCTCATGCTTCAACTGTTCTTAGAATAGAATAGAATAGAATAATCCTTTAATTGTCCCACAAGGGGAAATTTGGTTGTAACAGCAGCCAAAAAGACACATATACAAACAAACAGTACACAGGACACAGAACAGAAACATACACAATTTTTCTTACATATCTACATTAAGGACAATGGTTACTATAAACAGAGTACTGTACAGTTATTAAATTAAATATAAATAACTACAGATAAGAGGCAAACCAGGTTGTAGTGCGAATCGGTTGATTAACTTATTGCAGTTAAAGCGCTGATGTAAACATCTATGATTGTTGGGAGCAGTTCTGATTGTACAGTCTGACAGCTGCAGGGAGGAAGGACCTGCGGAAACGCTCCTTAGTGCATCAAGGATGCAGCAGTCTGTCACTGAAGGAGCTCTGCAGTTCAGCAACATTTCCATGCATGGGGTGGGAGACTCTGTCCATCAGAGATGTTATTTTGGCCAGAGTCCTTCTAGGGCTGTGCGATATGACCAAAATCTCATATCCCGATATTAAGACATCTATCGTCCGATAACGATATAAATCACAAAAATGTAACATTTTCTGTAAATTCTGTGAATCTCAGGCAGCTAGACTTGCGTGAAGTGTTTCCAGCTGGGCGTCGCGTACCTGGAGTCGAGTGTTTTAACTGATGCATGAAACTATACATTTTTAGACGTAAGTTGTAACGGCCGCCGTTTTCTTTGTGAGTATTTATTACACAGCGTGCTGCGGGAAAAGCCTGTTCTAACGTTTGAGTCTAAGGTTTTATTTTTTAGCACCTGACGGCTCTTTTTTGCTTCTCATCCGTAAATACTCTGCATCTTTCACGTGATTCAGTTTATTTTGAAAAGTCTCAACAGGATCTTGAGCTTTATTGTGAAAGGTTTATGTGGAAAATAAACAAGCGGACACGAGGTGGTTTTACCGTCATTGTTGCTAATGACAATGCATAAAAACAAGTGCTTGTCCGTCTGTAGTGTCGTTATATTAAATATAAGAGAAAGAGAGAACTTTAGGAAATTAATATAGCCACTACAGTGACCACCAAAATAATGAAAAAATATTGCCGTAAACAGTTTATTTTGCGACACCACGAAACAAACGATAGCGTAAAATGAAACGATAGACGTTTTTATATCGTCATCCGATATATATCGTTATATCGAACAGCCCTAAGTCCTTCTGTCTCCCACCACCTGCACTGGGTCCAGGGTGCATCCCAGAACAGAGCTGGCCTTCCTGATGAGTTTATCCAACCTCTTCCTCTCAGCTGCCGATAAACCACTGCTCCAACATACAACACTGTAAAAAATGACAGATGCCACCACAGAGTCATAGAAGGTCTTTAAAAGCGCTCCCTGTACTCCAAATGACCTCAGCCGCCTCAGCAGGTAGAGTCTGCTCTGACCCTTCCTGTAAAGAGCATCAGTGTTGTGGCTCCAGTCCAGTTTATTAATCAGGTGAACACCCAGGTACCTACAAGAGTCCACTATCTCAATGTCCACTCCCTGGATGTTCACCGCTGTCAGTGTGGTGGGTCTGCGTCTCCGGAAGTCCACCACCAACTCCTTGGTTTTCCCGGCGTTGATCAGCAGGTGGTTCTGCTGACACCAGTCTACAAAGCCCAGAGTCCACTGTCTGTACTCTGAGTCGTCCTCATCTGTGATGAGGCCGACTATGGCAGAGTTGTCAGAGAACTTCTGCAGGTGGCAGCGTGGGGAGTTGATGGAGAAGTCTGCAGTGTAGAGGGTGAAGAGGAACGGTGCCAGCACAGTTCCCTGTGGGGCCCCCGTACTGCAGACCAGTGTATCAGAGACACAGCCCTGTGACCTCACATACTGTGGGCGTTCTGTGAGGTAGTCCAGTATCCACTGGGACATGTGGTGGTCCACTCCCAATAGCTCCAGCTTGTCTCTCAGAAGTCGTGGCTGGATGGTGTTGAAAGCACTGGAGAAATCAAAGAACATGATCCTCACAGTGCTTCCAGGCTTCTCCAGGTGAGTCAGAGCTCGGTGCAGGAGGTAGATGATGGCGTCCTCCACCCCAATGCCAGGCTGGTAAGCAAACTGCAGCGGATCCAATGAAGACCTCACCAGGGGGCGCAGATGGTTTAGAACCAACCTCTCGAGGGTCTTCATCAGATGTGATGTCAGGGCTACCGGCCTGTAGCTGCTGAGGTCCTTGGGATGGGAGGTCTTTGGTACCGGTACCACACAGGAGGTCTTCCACAGCTGTGGTACTTTCCCCAGTGACAGGCTCAGGTTGAACAGATAACCTAGGATGCCACACAGTTCATCTGCGCAGCATCTCAGGAGTCTGGAGCTGACGCCATCTGGACCTGCAGCCTTCTGCACCTTGATCTTGCGAAGCTCATTCCTCACTTGAAGTGCTGAGATAGAAAGAGTGGATTTGGGGGGAGGGGGGTGTATGTTGGTGTCCACAGAAGCCGGGGGTGGGTGTAATGACTGGGAGCTGGGAGGTGTGAAGCTGAGAGTTGTGAAGTCCTGAGATGAAGGACAGGCAGTCCCTGAAGATGAAGGGGATTGCAGCAGGGGGGACGATGCTGTGGGAGGGGTGGGTGTTTGATCAAACCTATTAAAAATTTTATTTAGGTCATTCACCCACCTCAAGTCTCCTGCAGCCTGGGTGGTTGGTTTTTGTCCTGAGATTGTCTTCAGGCTGTTCCAAACCCCTCTGATGTTGTCCTGTTGCAGCTGCTCTTCCATCTTCCTCCTGTAGTTTTCCTTTCCTTGCCTTATCTTCCATTTCAGCTTCTTCTGAACAACTCTTAGCTCCTGTTTGTCTCCAGATCTAAAGACTCTCTTCTTCTCCTTGAGGAGAGCCTTAATTTCAGGATTTATCCATGGCTTGTTGTTAGAAAAACAACGTGCCTTTTTGATGGGTACGGTGTTGTCCACACAGAAGTTCATGTAATCTGTAATGCAGTCTGTGATGCTGGTGAGGTCATCCTCCAGGGGGCTGCAGAGGTTGTCCCACACAGTAGAACGGAAACAGTCCCTCAGGGCCTCTTCAGTCTCTGCCGACCATTTCCTTACTGTGCGCTTCACTACTGGTTCTCTGTGTACTAGAGGTTTATACACAGGCTGGAGATGAACCAGGTTGTGATCTGTGCCCCCCAGGGGAGGGAGAGGTGATGAGCTGTATGCCTCCTTGGTATTGGCATACAATAAGTCCAATGTTTTATTGTCTCTGGTGTGGCAGGTGACGTACTGGGTGAAGGTGGGGAGAGTGGAGGACAGGGAGATGTGATTAAAGTCCCCAGAGATCAGGAAAAGGGCCTGAGGGTGCTGTGTTTGGAGTCTGCTGGTTACAGTGTGCAGGACCTCACAGGCTGCTGCAGCGCTAGCAGAGGGCGGGACATACACAGCTATCATAATCACGTGTGTAAACTCTCGCGGTAGATAGTACGGTCTCATGCTAACCGCTAGCAGCTCAATGTCCTTATAGCATAGCGTCTCTTTGATAGATAAATGCCCAGAGTTACACCATCTATTGTTCACAAACACAGCCAGACCCCCTCCTCTCTTCTTACCACTCTCTGTTGTTCTGTCGGCCCGGATCAGATGAACACCATCCATGTTTACGTCTGAGTCTGGAGTTAGTGCAGTTAGCCACGACTCTGTGAAGCACATCAGGCTGCACTCCCTGTAGCTCCTCTGATGTCGGGTAAGAGCTGCCAGTTCGTCTACTTTATTGTGAGATCTCACATTCCCTATAATAATAGATGGAATCGTTGGCTGGTACCTCCTAACTTTACTGCGACGCCCGATCCCGGCCCGAGTACCGCGTCTCTTCCTCCTCACCTCGCGAGGATGTTAGCTTGCTCGGCGGTAGGCAGGGCAGCGGAGGCTCCGAGGGCTAACAGCTGATCCCTGCTGTAAACAATGGGAGGTCGGACCTCCACGTGCTCTCCGGACAAAGACGCCTTAAAAAAATGTAATAAAGAACACGATTGTCCATAGAATTCTGAGATCCATTGTGGAGGACAGCAGTCCACAATAGAAAAACAAAAACAATAAACACAAAACAACAGAAAAACATATATTAAAGAGAAAAAGGACTCGGTCAGGTCGGAGCTGCTGATACTGGCTGCCAGCTCAGAGCGGCGCCGGAAGTGTGGTATGATTTCTGAATGTCCCTCCTGTTAAGGTTCAAAAATATAGGGAAGGAAACACAGGAGGAATGCAAGTAACCACACTGGTCCACAGGGTAAAGACGATGATTTTAATGAAATGACACGCGTGGGAGAATGAGCGGACTCCGTAAGCAGACAGCCCCACAATCTCATCCTCCTAACATCAAAATACAGTTTTATATGCATCAGAGTATATTTAGTGACGCCCCCTCATTGCGTCATCACATACATCAGCTTCAAAACCACAAATGTTCTATTTGACAACTTAAGGCACAATTAAAAGTACACTGGCTTCCATCTTCTCCCGGTGGTTTCCGTAAGCCAGCTCAGCTCTCGCATCGTGCATCTACTGCTTCATCAGTCAACTCTCACCTACACCCTAACAGTGTGTGTGTGTGTGTATGTGTCTGTGCGTACACAGAGTGTGCATCTGCTCTCTGCACCTTAGTTGACCTCACTTAGGCAACCAGGCTAAGGCCATCCTGTGTTGTGATGATCTTAACTTCTATGTAAAATGTATAAAACAAATATTTCAATCTACTACAACTACTTAAAACTTAATCAAAGCTTAATCAGACGTATAAATGCATAAAAGATGATAATAGCATCATCAAAACTCTGGTTTTGGTTTCACTTTTGCAAAAGCACACCGTTTCCTGTCAGCCTGCAATCAGCTTCTCCCCCACTGAAGACTATGTGTAAGAATATAAAAACATTCAGAAACCTTTAAATTATAGATTCAACTGATTATAACTGAACCTGTAATAAACCTGTTAATATTTGATTATGATAACCCCTGTAATACAAATTATAACCTAATGCCAGCACTTCAATAAATGCTTGGATGAAATGATAATTAATGCAATGATAAAGATGATGGTTATGAACAGTAACCCTAAAATAATTCCTATAATTCTACACTCCATACTAATATTGTGCATGAATTCTTTGTATTCTTCAAAGAATAACTGATCCTTCTCAGACCGTTTTAGCAGATATTGTGCCCTCTGCTGAGCCACCTGCTTGTTGTTTGACATTCTTACTTCAGGTTTAGGAAAGGGTAATTTCAAGTAATAATGACCATCTTTAAGTACAGCTGACCCTGACATTATGTTCATGAACTGTTTATCTTCTACAGACATTTCTGCACACTCATTACACTGGTTCTCCACAAAATCTTGATTATACTGTTTAACCAGCATTTCTTCTGAACTACTTATAGCTGGACAAAACTAGCATCATGCTCATCCTTTTCACTACCCTGATTGAGTGGCCCATTGACAACCCAACCAAGACGAGTTAGCACAGCATAGGGTCCATTACCCTCACTGTTAATGATTCTCCAAGGTTCCTGCGCTTTGGGAGAATTTACACCAATAAGCAGCCCAAACAGCATTTATCGGCGTCAACTCAACATCTTTTAAGTAAGGCCATTTTCTTAAGTCTTCTTCTTTAGGGATATTTTCTTTAGTGACAGGAATAGACTTTTGAGTATACACGTCAGGCAACCTCAAATACTCATTCTGTTTTAAAGCAGCTACTTCCATACCAAAAAGTCTATAGCTACTTACTGGCCTTTCCTGACCCATAGTCTTTAACATGATTTCCACTTTCTTTCAGATGCATTTAACTGCATCATCAACGCCTCGGTGCAAAAAGTTGCAGCGCTGCCAGGATCAAGAAAGGCGTACGTCTCCACAACCTTCGTCCCATTTTCCAACTTCACTTTTACTGGAACAACTGACAAGGCACATTCATTAGACCCGGCCCCAGTATGGCTACCAAAGTTCAAAGAAACAAGAGCATTTGAGACTGATGATTCTTTACAGTCAGCTTTAGCTGCTTGCCACTGCCGTTCTTTTGAGTCTATGTGGAGAACAGTAGGGTGATTTTTATTACAGGTGTGGCACGTCAAACGATGTGGACAAGTTTTACTCATGTTGCCTCTCTGTAAGCAACCAAAGCATAAACCTTTACTCTTAAGGAATGTCACCTTTTCTTTGTTGGCTTTTAGTTTGAATGAGTCACATACGTCCAAAAAATGATTTTGGTTACAAAACAAGCACCGAGTTTGATCTAACCCTTTATCTTCATGGCTTATTTGAATCCGTTCCAGTTTGTGTTTGTCATTGTTCTGTTCTGAAACTACAGCAACAGAAGTAGCAAAGCTACTGCTTTTAGTTTTAAACGGTGTCTTTGAAGGTTTTGAAGCCATCTTTTCTTTTGTGTTTTGACTCTCTCCAAAAACAGGATCTAATGCAGCTCTTGTTTGCTTTTCAAGAAAATCAAGAAGATCTTTAAATCTTGCTCTGCGATTGCACTTTTCTGTTATATCAACGACTATTATTCACCATTTATCACGAAGTGTAAAAGGCAACTTTGAAACAAGAATCCTCATATTGGTTGAATTTTCCAGCTCATCAAGAAACCCGGCTTCATCCATTGTGTTGAAGCAGCTTCTTAAAAAGAATGTGTAAGCTCGTAATGCTGACACATCATCAGACTTTAAAACTGACCAGTTAAGAGCCTTGTCTATAAATGCAGATGTTATCTTTGCTTTGTTACCAAAGTTCCACTCGAGCTGCTTTTTTGCGTCAACATAAGCTGGTGGTGGTCAGAGGGCCCGGTGGCGCCAGTGTCCGGCAGCTTCGCCTCTGTCAGTGCGCCCCAGGGTGGCTGTGGCTACAACGTAGCTTGCTATCACCAGTGTATGAATATGTGTGTGAATGGGTGAATGACTGGATATGTAAAGCGCTTTGGGGTCCTTAGGGACCATAAAAGCGCTATATAAATACAGGCCATTTACCATAAGCTGTCTGTGGACTCATGTGCATGCAACTTCTCACTAAAATTCTGGGCTGTCCTGTAGTAAACTGTTCTAAATAATAAAGCCTATCCTGCATATTATCAGTCTTAGTTTCCATTCCTTGCTCAAACGCCTTAAGAAAGGATCTAAAATGCAAAGGATCACCACCAAAAACAGGAATTTCTATAGCTGGAAGTAGTGACAACCTCTGTTGTTTTACAAGCAACTCAGTAATCTCATTTTGCTTTCTCATAATCTCTGTTAGGGCACTGCTGTGGACATCAACCTGCGAAGAGATTGGCCTTGGGCTTTCCCCTTCTGGTTTAACCTTAGCAGGTGCATGTGTCTCTAGGGGCATTGGCAAAGGTGAATGAACTAGAGGGGCTTTCTTTGTTCTTGGAGCCTTTTGAGCTGTAGCAGCAGGTATGAACTCAGTAGATGTTCCAGAAGGAGCTGTAATCCTGCCTTCTGATTCAACCTCAGCCCAGGATGCAAGGCTCTGTCGATCCTGAGCAAAGGTGAAAATTTGCATTTTTGCATCTGCCATAACCAACTTAGTTCTTAGAGCCAATGCTTCTTTTCTTGCTTTTAATTGAACTTCTTCCAGTTCGAGCGCATGTTTTTCTTGCAGTGCGTCCATCTCCGCTTTCAAAGTGACTCTTTCCAACTCAGCTTCCATCAGCGCCATTGCAGCTGCACAGGAGCTTTTACTCCTCAGACTTAAGGCTGCAGTAACATTACTGGGCGCTTTACTAGAGCCCTTGATGACAGGTTTAGCAACTTGTTCAGAAATCATGTCGCTCGTTTCTTGCGCTACTTGTGAGACACTATCATGCGGCGCAATGTCACTGTCATGAGATGCTACCTTTGATTCAACATTAGAGGCTGCAACTTCATCCTTTTGTGGATCAGGGTCTGCATTTATCCAAGTGTCGATTTCATGCAGAAAGTCTTTAAAACTGATCAGCTTAGGTTCATACCAATCGCTGTGATCGGTTTCCTTTTCATCATCATTCAGCAATTTTTGAACTGAAGTCTGTAAGTCCATAAACTCTCCCAAATAATCATTAAATGTTTTCATGTGTTCATCTATGGAGGCTTTTGATTCTCCAGCATCAATGAGAGCATTAATGTCATTTTGGTTTTTTGTTAGAACGCCAAGCTTCGCTCTGCATTTTTTAATTAAATTAAAAAGCTCTCTTTCTTGTTCCTCCATTTTAACCACAAAATTCATTTCACAAGGTCCAAAAGATGATTGTTTAATACAAATGTTTCATGTTGCAGCGCAGCGTCTCGGCTCATCCAAACAAAGTTTCGGATTTACTCACGAACTCTGCGTCATTTTTTCAGTCCATTCTGCGAAGATCCAATCTTCCAAGTCCAGTCTTGCAAGTTTTCCCAGCTTCCAAGTTGACATCCAAGCGAGTCAAATGATTTTTCGAATTAAATGTCACGGCCTTTTATGTTCCAAACACCAAAAAAGTCCAAGAAAAGGCCGTGGGTGGCAACGGGAGGTTTGTTTTGGGAACGCACTTCTGACTCCATTGTTTAAAAATCATATGGCATTTATTTCGTGGAAAATTATAAACAAAAGTCAGCCAAATAACTTCTTACAACTTAAAATTAAGCAAAAGTGAACTTAATTTGCTTTAACAACTTCAAAAGTGGTCAAAAAATCATTTTCTAACCCTCCCGTCCTCCCATCTGACATTTGGCAAACAAAAAACATCTTTACCACACCCCTCCAGGGTGCTCTTAATCCATTGATTAATGGGAGGGCCCATAAGCTAATAAACCAATCACTTTCCAAAAACTTTTCCAACAATTAATTACAAATTTACATAACAAAACTAGGTCAGTATATTCTTACAACCTTAAAGAAAAAACTAAAATCAATACAAATTGCATTTTATAAACATTCAACAAAAATGGCCACAACAGGGCCCTAGTTGTTGTTTTGCTGTGAAACTGTTGTGAAACTGTTACTGTTGAAACTAAAGTCACAGTGTACTGAAATTTCTGTGTATTCTGATTAATCGCACTCGTGTCCAGCTCCTCCCCGAACCTAGAGTGAGGTGTACTTACCCAGGAGTGGGTTACATATTATATATATTAGAGATGGACCGATCCGATATTACGTATCGGTATCGGCGAGAAATAAAAAATGTAATCCGATCCATTAAATGTCAAAAAAGCACCTCACGGCGTAACTCGGCTCATAACCGTAGCACGTCGGAGCAGTATGCATCACGTGATAGAGCGGCTGTGTGCATTTGTAGCCTCGCTACCAAACCAGCATTTCATCTCCAAGGAAGTTATCCCAGAGAGAAGTAAAGCAAGTGTGTAAGTTCATCTGTGAATGTTTGTAAAGCATTCCCACGTTAAGCTTAACAACCGATATATGGAGCGACTGCCTCTCTCTCTCTCTCCTGCCGCTACTTCATGAAACTGATTAATGATCAGCTGATCGGCTTTTCTGTTGCGAGTCTGTCTCTCTTTGTTTTTGGCCCACTCTGCACCAGAAAGAGGAAACCAGCGGCTGAACAACAGCAGCACGTTTAAGCTTGATAAGCTGTTGTTAGAATTTATTTAATATTACTTTCTACACCAGGATCCTTTTCTACGTAGCTGACGGCTGGTAACTGTGCAGGGGCGGATCTAACAAAGTTTAGCCAGGGGGGCCGATAGGGCATGAACAGGGAAAAGGGGGCACAAAGACATACTTTTCTTTCTTATTCTCATTTAAAATGTCTAGCTTTTAATAAATAATTATCTGAATCTTACACCCAAAGTTTTAATCTGATGTAAAATATATAGAAGTCCATTACTGTATATAGTAACTGTTAAGTCTAATATACCCTAGTAAGCTATAGTACTTTTTCCTTTGGGAAGGTACCATCTGTGCAGTCTGCAATTCTGTTGAAGAAAGATGTTGAATCTATTTAATTATTCTTGAAAAATAATTGATTTCTGTGCATTTTTTTTTCACACTGCATCAAATTAAAGTTGATTACGTCGATTAAGCATCATGAGGTGGAGGGTGGGGGGTGGTTCCCTATTTTTTTTTGCTGGGAGTTTGCAACCCTATTAGTTAGGTTGCTTAATATTTCTGCTAAGTACTTTTTAAAATACCAGAATAGGGAGGATGGAGCAGGTTTAAGTTTATTAGATTGATCAGTGTTGCTGAACTATGAAATATTTTGGGTGCAGTGTATTTTTTACATACAGGTATAACAGAATAGCTTTAGTGTTGCTGTTTATTTAAACTTGAGTATGAACTTATACAAAATGCAGCAAGATATTAAAAAAACAGTTTCATTGATTAAAAAACACACTATATCGGATTCATATCAGTATCGGCAGATATCCAAATTTATGATATTGGTATCGGTATAGGACATAAAAAAGTGGTATCGTGCCATCTCTAATATATATATATATAGATGGATGGATGGATGGATAGATAGATAATACCTCAAACTCTCTTTTTGTTGCAAGTTAATTTTATGATTTGATCATTAAATAATAATGGATTGCATTTATATAGCACTTTTCGGGACCCCTCAAAGCGCTTTACAATACCACTATTCATTCACTCTCACATTCATACACTGGTGAAAGCAAGCTACAGTTGTAGCCACAGCTGCCCTGGGGCAGACTGACAGAGGCGAGGCTGCCATATCGCGCCATCAGCCCCTCTGGCCAACACCAGTAGGCGGTAGGTGAAGTGTCTTGCCCAAGGACACAACGACCGAGACTGTCCGAGCCGGGGCTCGAACCGGCAACCTTACGATTACAAGACGAACACCCAAGTCTTGAGCCACGATCGCCCCTAAATTAGTCCGAAGTTATTCCAACACATGGAGCTTTTTTCTAAATTCTGTGGAGATACAGGGATGAAGACAGGTATAGAAAGTTTAAAAAAGAATAGACTAGAATGCCTTTTAATGTCACTATACACATGTACAATGAGAATAATAGCAACTCCTGTGGGGGAGAAGGTACGTAGTTCTTTGGCGCTATATACATATTCAAGAAAAAAAGGGATTTTATATATACAGTGTGGGTTACTGCTCGTATTAAATAATTCGAAAGTTTAGAAAATATAGCTGAGCAAGTTTGATCCTGACACACGCTCAGTCATATAAGGTGTGGTTATTGAAGCTGCCTCTCGTTGCATAAACTTTCAGCCGCACCTCATAGCTTAGCCTGTTGTGCATTAACAGGCGCTGAGAATTAGAATTGATTGTTTTGTGCATTGAAGTCAACAAACAACTGCAATCATTTTTCTGGAGGCTTAGGAGGTGGTTGAGTCTTCACTGAGGAATGCCACATATCCGTCAAACAGAAGGGACACGTCATTGGCAGCTACGACACCATGAAACCTGTCCTATCTGACCTTTAATCAGCTATTTCTGTCATTAGGTGTTTCTAAAGTATGATTGAGACATAATGGTTTAATACTGATGATCTGTCAACAACATCTTCTAAAAAAAAGTCCTCAGATCTTCAACTGGTGGAGTCCTGTACTGCAGGCGTGTCCAGACGTTTTATCAGCAAAAGTTTCTGTAATCACTGGTGGGAGATGCTGCTGCTTTCAAGATGTCAACGTTTCATTACAAGTAAGAGTCCCGGGTTGCACTTTGTTTTATGGCACATTATCAGATATGATGAGCTGTATCATATCTGATAAAAACATTTTCTTTATTAAACTGTAAACACAGTGACACTCTGATCTGACACCGCACTGAATATGGTGCCATTATTAACCTCATATATGTGTTTTAAATTCAAAACAGACAGTTATTACAAGACAATAATTTTAATGGATCTTTATCTAGCATAGTTTTATTTTATTACAGGGTGATTTGTTGCTCATTAGAAGAAACCTCTTTGTTAAAGTCTAAAATTCCTTTTTGCTAAAGCATATGTGGTGGGGTGTGGTCTGCGGTGCCGTGCGCACGCACCTGGACGGCATCCGCAATCACGCCAGCCGTGTTAAAACGGGGACTCAGGGGTTGGTCGTTGTTGTGGTGGTGTGACAAAGGTCAATAAAGATAGCTCAGAACACAGATCTGTGGTACTGTCGTGCCTTAATTCCACCACAGCATATATCTCTGTCTCTCTTCCACAGCATATCTTCTATCCTGTCTTCCCCTACTCACCCAAACCTGTCGTGGCAGATGGCCCCGCCCCTCCCTGAGCTCTCTGCATTTAATCATTAGTTATTTCTTCCCACTGTTGCCAAAGCAATTGGTCATAGTGAGACATGATTGTTAAGGTTTTTTACTATATACATAAAATTGAACTGAATTGAAATCTAGCCACCATGGATTATATGATTGCATGCAACTGTCCAATTAGCACAGTGGTTCCCAGACTTGTTTTGCTAGGTCCCCGTTTGTTTTTCAAGAAAGTCTTGGTGCCCCCCCCCCCACACACACACACACACACATATCACATCCTCCAACCACACACACCCATATTTTGTTTTCAAACTCCATTACAGTTTATTTCACACCTCAAATCTTTTAAACAGATAAAAGTAAACTGCAATAAATTACAATAAAATAAACTACCGCTTTTACATAACAGAAGAACAAACCATTTGTTAAAAGAAAATTGTACATAATGTGATCAGCTACATGAAATGTGCTCTTTTTTGGATCACTAAGCAAACCACATGTCTACGTGACTTTTCACCTAATAACTCTTGTGATGATGAACTTATTCAGCTACTAACCGCTTCCTGTTTTCAGAGAACATTCAGATGTAGAAAAGGGAAAAACCCACTGCTCTGAGTGACGCTGTTATATTTGTACACACACACACACACACACACAGACACACAGACAAGTATAAATAAAGCACGCAGACAGTGATGAGACGCAGGTCTTGCGTCCATGACTGCCCTCGCGAGTGAAAGACAGCTGCAGTGTTTGTGTTTTCTAACTCAGGTGTCTTAGCTGAAGAACTGCGGGGTGATTTTTAGAAATCCCCTGTCACCATTTTTATGGTGTAATTATTTTATGTGTATTTTTTTTTAATTGTGTGACAATATTCAACATTGCTATCAATACATTTTTCAAAAAATAGAAGTTGGGTGGGAAGTATTTTTGGCGATGCTTCATCTTCTGCTTTCTGTTTGTGTGGGACCCCCATCAAAAACCTGTCCATTAGGCTCGCAGCATCCTAGCATTCTTTTTTTATTCATACTGCGCTCTCCCTGCATTGGCTCTGCCCACTTTGGGAACCGTGGGCTCTGTGGAAAAGTGACCCTGAGCACACAGCGGGAGCATTCTGCATCCAAGTGTGAAACAGAAAGTTGCCGTTGCAAGCAATGTGAGGATCATGTGTAGAACTGATAGTATGAAGCACGCACTAAATGCATTTATTTAGTTTTTTTTTTTTTTTCAAATGAACTCTAGCTTACATGAAATTACTTTTCAGGTCTGGATTTCATGTTGATGCCAATGGTTTGTATTGTCGGTGTCACAGTAAGAACTTACCTCACTAACTGGAACACCTTTTATTAAAACCACCTGCACACACTGAACACTGAGTGAAGGCTGGAGTAGATACAAACCATCATTGTTCTTTTAATTAATAAACTGAGTCATCTACAATTATAACATGTTTATTAAAAGATAATTAGACCTCCAATTTGTAGTTTTATGTTAACTCAAAGAAAGAAGGCTGGAACTCAAAGACTGTCTTGGAAGCATGCCCACTGGAGTTGATGTACACAGATTCAATTTGTCTGATTACAGTTTAGAATCATTGTTGCATCATTAAAAGTGATGATTGCAGTGAGTCCAGCAGCTGCTGCACACAATGAATCAACCGTCAACAAAGATTTCCTGCAAAGCAAATTTATTTTGAGTATTTCAGTGATTTAAAAAATAAAGCTGTCCAGTAAAGTCACATATTTGAGCACGTATTATTTTGACTTAAACTGTAACTCAAAATTTTCTCTGTGTCTCGTGCCTTAATGTTTAGTTATAAGTGGTGTTGTAAATGTGCATGTCAGTAGTATTTCCAGACTTACCTTGTGTTTACCACTAGAACAGGTTTTAGTTTCATTTCCATATTCATGTCATTCAGATGTACAACTTTCAGCAGCTTTTCTGACTTTCTCTTTCTTCTGTTTTAGCTGCTGGGACAGATGTTGAAGGAGTCTGTTAAACTAGGTCTGACTCATTTGCTATTTATTCTTCAGTTTATACATGATAGTATGTAATATCTATAATATTTACTCTACTGATTCACAATCACGATTCAAATTATGTTTTATTATTATGATTACTAATTTCCTTGGATACAGGGGGAACAAAGCAGTTTTCGTTCACTGGAACACCGAACCAGTTCTTTACTTTCTCGAGGATACTCTAGTGTGCATCAGAGTTTGCCTAACAAGTCTACATGTGTTTTGTGGCCTCAAAGAAGGCATTTGACCATTTTTCTCGGGGTGTCCTGAGGTGCTGACGTCACCTTTGGTCATGAAATGTGGGTAGTGACCAAACTGTGGGTAGTGACCAAGCATGGCTGGCCTCTCATTTAGAGATAGGGTAGAGGAGTTTGGCCATCCGGGAGGGGCTCAGAGTAGAGCCTTTCCTCTACCACATCGAAAGGAGCCAGTTGAGATGGTTCGGGCATCTGACTAGGATGCCGCCTGGTCTCCTCCTGGGTGAGGTGTTCCGTGTACCTCCCACCGGAAGGAGGCCCCAGGGAAGACCCTGGACACACTGGAGAAATCGGCACCGAGAGAAAGGCTAGAGAGAGGTCTGGGCTTTCGGCTTAGGCTGGATAAGCAGAAGAAAAACGCTGTAAAATAACCTTCAATGTAAGTACGAAGACAACCATGGAGAGCGTACATCCTGCAGCATCCTCCTGACAGTAAACAGCACATTAATAATAGATGTTTTCATCATGGAAAGTACTGTGGTAAACAACTTTAATTCCCTGGAGCTATAAACAGATAATAGTACAGACAGAACAAAAGAGCCCAGTGAATGAAGAGTCACCACACAAAGTGCAGAACATTTCTGTGCATTGGGTGTGTTGCTGTTTAAATGCATCATCAGACATGCAATGGACTGTAATAGACTGTGCTTTCAATCAGCTTGTTGGTATTTACCAGGAGAATAAAAAAGAATCTACATGCTTTTGTTAACAGTGTTCCTGGATCTGATCACTGACACCAGCAGCTGCTGCTCTGTGCAATATTCATAGCAGTCATTATATACAGTGGCTTGCAGAAGTATTTGGCCCCCTTGAACTTTTCCACATTTTGTCACATCACAGCCACAAACATGAATCAATTTTATTGGAAATTAAATTGGGGAGTCCTGAGGAAAACCGCCCCGCCTGCCTGCCCCAGAAAAGGGAAATCAAAGCACAACAATCACACAAGCCATCCCAGCTCGTGAGAGTAAAGGTCAAAAATGGAATAAATGTTTAAAATCATTTGCTGCCGACTGAAATGATGAACTAATGAAAGTGGAATGATTAGCTCGCTGCTGAATAAAAATGATAGTGGTATGGCAGTATGGCTAAACAGGTGTTGGCTCAAAGCACAGGCACAATTGTAACAAAATCTTAAACTATCACCTATCTGGAGTTTTGGACAATTAATTATTAGTGTAAAATGATAAGCTGAATGTTACCAAGGTCCAATTTACAATGGGTTCAACATTTGCACATGAAATGTGTTGTGGAGTTTCGAGTCCATCTGACTTCTGAGTTCTGGCTCCACCACTCACAGACTACGTGGTGCTGAAGTTTTAAATCAGAGTACATTAGGCTACCTGAATGCAGATTTCACTTCAAGGTTGTGTGGTAAAAGTGTCATGGCTGACTCGGGTGGCTGTATCTCAGGTAGAGCAGGTCACCTACTGATCAGAAGGTCGGTGGTTTGATATCTGACTCCCCCAGTCTGCATGTCAAGTATCCTTTGGCAAGATATTAACAGCAAGTTGCTCTCTGTTGCATCCATCAGCGTGTGAATGTAGTTATAAAGCACTTAATTCAGACAAAGTGCTTGAGAGAATGGGTGAATGTGGCACGTTGTATAGACTGCTTTGAGTACTCCAGGAGAGTAGAAAAGCGCTATATCCGGTCTTTAAGTCTGACGTCATTAGCCGTGCCTGGGCCAAAACTCTGCTGCAGGTCCCTAAGTCACACGATCACTGCGGCATCACTGAGAGTTACAAACTGTCTAAATCCTTTCATCTGTAATAAAATGATCAGTGTTGCTGCTTTACCAGGTGTAACAATTAAGTTTAATATCCAGGCATCCATGAAAACAGAATTTAACAGAGTTAGAAGTTAGCAAGAAGTTAGCTTGCTAGTTTCCATCTAAACATATAGCATGTTCTGACTGAGAGATTTCTGAAACAAATTAAGATGTACAGCTCTGCTATCACTTCCAAAATAAATGAAGACAGGAAAGTAAACAGCAGTGACGTTTGTAGGGTTACTGAAGTTGGGCTAGCTGGTATATAATGATGTGCTACTTGATCGCTAGTGACACAGCTATGTTAGCATAACATGAACAGCGAAGCTGGAGGATGAACGCTAACTTTTTTCCCCTAGATAAAAGTTAACGTGAGGGTTCCCGATGGTTAGGGACAAATGCAATCGCATGGCAGGATGCTGGAAACGGACCAAACGTCAGTCAGGAGAACAACTGAGATAATCCATCCACAATACCAGGTTAGTCAATAATATATTGCTGCAAGGGCTGGGCTGTAGTTACATCGTAAGGTTTTAAAAACTGAACTTTAAAATGATTAGCGGTAATAAAACCCGAGAGAGGCCGACAGTGATCACTGACTGTTTTTAGGAGCTTGTTGAGATTAAATAGAACAAGCTACAAAGCATTAAAACATGTTAAAAACACAAAAGTCTTATTAAACGCAGAGAGTTTGGGCCCGGAAGCAGGATTCATCACTGAAAGACCGGATAAGAATCAGTCCATCTACCATTTAGTTTCAACTGCAGAGAGATTAAGTGCACCTGGAGCCACAAATAAGGTGAGGTGGACGGTTGCCAACAGGAAGAAAAACTTTATTGTCAATTCAGATTTGCTAAGTAAAGCTGTCACAGATCTATTTGGTGTCAGCAATATTATTATTTTAATATTAATCTTTCAGTTGTTTTTATATAGAGCTTTTCTAGTCTTCACAATAACTGAGACTGCTTTGCAAATCTAAGTTCTGAGCATCCTTACTTGATTGTTTTGTTGCTGTCCATGAATAACAAAGTTACACTGAGGCTGTAATTAGAAGTTTTCACACTATGTTCAGTTTGACATTTTTCATGTAGACGGATTATTTATCCAAACAGTTTAAAATCTGACAAATAATATTCTGCCTCTGAGAATATTGAGCCTTCCCTTCATGCCCTGAGCTACTGTACTCACTGACACAGCTGGCTGTGTTTGGACGTCAAAGAGACTCGTGTTTAAATCAGACAAATATCATTTATGTAGGCTAGCAAATGACTTATGATCTGATATGCATGAGGACTCAGGTTATGTTGTAAAGCTGGGAAAACTAAAATGTCTTTTGAATGTGGTCAAAGTGAAAGGATTACTCTCCTGCTGCATTTTGACGGTTTGTGTGAGAACAGTGAGCTGTCTGGAGCACAGAATGTGAAGACCAGCACAACAATGATACAGAACAATGCCTGTGTGTTTGTACTGCACATCAGAGCCAACGACAGGCTGTCATATGACTGAGGACAGGTGACACTGTTACAGTTGCTTCTAAACAGTCGACCAAACATTTTATGCATTTCTCACATCATAGAGACTGACAGTTCACAAAGAAGAGCACAACAGAAGAAACGACACACCTGCTTCAGTAATAATTTACTATTTTTATCCGCTCTATTTTTTGTACAGCACTTTGGTTAATGTGTGTTGTTTTCAAATGTGCTTTGAAAATAAATTAGGTTTGAGATTTCAGTGACTCACACACTGACTATTGACTGACAGCTTATGGACATGTGAGTGTTACTGTTCTGCCTGCAAGATTTCAGGCCTGTCAGTACAAGTCACATCTACAGTCCCACGACGCAACGTAGAGATTTCAGGACTGCCAGGATCTACAGCTGTCATGTTGGTGCTTGATTCCACAGAGATTATTAGAAAGAATATATACCCAAAGCAGAGTTCCAACACACAACACCAGTTTTCAGCAAACCTGCTGAGCTCATGATGAAGACTCTACGTGCATAAAACATAAAGAGAGGAGCAGTCAGGCAGTGTGATGGTTAAAAGGAAAAAGGGGGATCATTCAAAGCTACAGCTGGACTTGGACCCTGAACCTGACGTCCAACAAAACTGTTTCCCAAACTAAGACTAAGCTTGAGAATAAAGTTCTCTGCAAAAGCACATGACAGAACATGACTCATACGAGTAGAAAAATTATATATGAAGCATGAGCTGTCTGAAGCTCCTTGAAGTGCAATTTAAATATTCCAGGTGTGTGGTGCCTTATTTAAACAAAAATATAAGAATCACGTAATGGAACTTTTCTCAAGAAATAAATGTGGAATCCTTTAATTCACATTAAATAATGTGAAAATAAGTATGATGCGTCCCAGTTTACTGAGGTGTGAGAAATACATCCACACACTTATTGGAAAAGAAACAGCAGAGAAAAGTGAGTTGGGCCGTTATGTGTGAGGAGCAGTGTAGCTATGCTAACCCTCATGTTGAGATGTTACATACCTGTGTGACAGCTGAACAAAAAAATCACTGAAGTGAATCCAAAGAAAGAAAAACAGGGATTTATCAGCCACAAAGGGGGTGACTTTATATTTCAGGTTTACTGGACTGCATTAAGAGCTACACGTGTACCTGAGTTTAAGAACATGCAGTTTTATCTGGCCTGAATGAAACCACTGCACCTGCATTTGGACAAACCAGTCTGGGTTGTGCCTCTCATCTGGACCCCTCCCTGTCAAGCTATGTCATCCACCTCTAGCTGGGTGGGGACAATGGGACAAACCCAGAGTGGCGGTATATGTATGCACTCTAACCTGGAACATACTGGCTGAGTTCCCTGAAGCTACTCCACCACCTACCTTTCTAACTCTAAACATGTATAAGGGAACTTTTGTTCATATATTACACTTTTAAATGTCAACAGATAACAGTCCCTTTTGATCATATTAGAATTCTTTGTTATTCTTCATTATAAATGATTGATGACATACTTCGTTCTGAATTTAATATTCTGACAATTTTAATCAAAATGAGAATACAGTCTGAGTTGTCCCATCGTAGATCATCTCAAGAAGATCAAATGTACCCAAATGAACTTGTCTACCCATCTCTGTCAGAATCACACACTAACATAACTCAGCTCATTTAAACATTTCACATTTTCACATCCTTCAGTTTTTAATCGCTGCACTTACACGATGTGAGCTGAACAACATTAATAATCTTTATGAGGTACATGTGATATCAGCACCACAGCTACTGAGATGAAGCTCATTTTGCAGCAGAGGTGGTTGTAGTTACAGTAGCTGTAGTTGGAGCAGCTGTGGTTGGAGCAGCTGTGTCTGAGAGCTGCATGAAGCTGTAGTGAAGAGAAAGTGTTTGATCAACTGAACTTTTGGTACCACATGTACACTGCAGTCTAAAGTCTTAGACATATGAAGTTACATTATAATTTAATAGAACTCGTTACTTGTAAGCTGTCCACTACAGTGAAAGAAAGTGTTATATTATATTAGCCAGCCACATGTGATAACATTAGCATCCAGATAAATATGTGCAGGTGGAGTAATGGTAGATATCGTCCTGGTTAAAGGTGTGAGCAGAAACAGCTTGAATGCAAGTGTCTCTCTGCTTTTGTCCTCCTGAAAGAGCCAACAACACTGACTGTTGCAGTGCTGTTTCACACATGCTCTGTGACATTTTTCAGAAGTAACCTGCTACATTTTACCGCTGTGACTGTGAACAGGTTCAGTCCTCTAATTAGAATTCTCGTACCTGCAGCAAGATTCGTATTGGTCTTCTTTAAGGTCTCGTTTATTTAAGGGGAAAAGCTGTGTCAGTTACCTGTTGCATTAAAGTGTGATGACAACAGGTCCCGACCAAATGTTCATATGTGACGCAGTGGGAGTGAAACGCCTACTACTGAGCCCTTATTCTCAGTGTAATGTAATGTGTGAAACACTGTTTTGGGCTGAGGGACAGTGCTGTAAATCTTGTGCAAACACAAAGAATGAAAGAGACAAATTGTGTGTGTGTGAGTGAAACAAACACAAGATACTGACAAGAAAATCTTATGTGTTCAGAAGGGCTCAACACAAAGTTTCTGCTTACATCACATTCTTCTGCAGCTCTGTGGTTGTAAAAGCAGCTGTATGTGAGTGTCAAATGTTAGTTGTTGTGTTAGATTACCATTGTCAAGTTTAATAATCAAATTATATATTTAAGTTGTTTGTTTACATTACAAAGAGATATCAGACCCCATAAAACCACAGTCATATAGTCTGGATTATGCAGAATCACTCAGACGTTTGCTTTAATATATCATCATTTTTATCCTTACATACTAATTTGTCTCTCTCTGTGTTTATATACCACTGCAGCATGTCACTCGATTTTCTCCCATAGTTTGTGTTTACTTGTTTTGTCTTCCAAATACTGCAGGGTCTTTAATTTACAACAGGAAACATGATGAGAGAACTATTGTGATTTGCAGCAAAATAAAAAAAGTTGAATATAACTCAGTATTAACACTGGCTATTGTAGAGAAATTATTGTTATGAGAAATTATTATCATCTTTAAAGAGTCAGGGGACACTCTTTAATCAATGCAAAGAGACTTTATTTAAGATAGTTTTGAAAAGTACAATGATAATATCAGTGTTGAGATTGCAGACGTTACAATATTATCAATCCTCTGGTCACACATGTTTAGATGATATACATACAAACAACATCTATAGGAAGAAAAAAACATGTTTAAATTAACTTTTCTCTGTTAGAGAAAAAAGAATAAAGCCACAATAAAAAAAGAATTAAAATATGCTTTAAATGGTTAATATAAATATATGGTTAATTAAAGATCTGAAATGTTCACAAGTACATTGGTTTATTAATTCATTTGCAGGATGAGAACTTAAGAAATGTTAAAAATATGTGCTGAGTACATGTGACATCAGAACCACAACTACTGTAAGGAAGCTGATGTTGTTGACCATGGCAGAGGAGGTGGTTGTTGCAGTACTTCTGGTTGTTGTTGTTATTGTTGTTGGTTTAGTTGTGGTTGGTGTAGAGGTAGTTGCTGATGTTGTTTTAATGGTTGTACTTGTTGGAGTAGTTGTGGTTGTTGGGGTAGTTGCTGATGTTGTTGTAGTGGTTGAGCTTGTTGTGGTTGCAACAGTTGTGATTGTTGTTGAGGGAGCTGTGGCTGTGGTCACTGCACTCGTGCTTGTTGTTGGTGAAGCTGTTTTTGTTGTCGCGGCAGTTGTGGTAGTTGTTGGAGCAGCTGTGGTTGTTGTCGCGGCAGTTTTGGTTGTTGTTGGAGCAGAGGTAGTTGTTGTTGGAGAAGCTGCGGTTGTTGTAGCGGCAGTTGTTGTTGTTGTAGCAGTTGTGGTTGTTGTTGGAGCAGTTGTGGTTGTTGTTTGGGCACCCGTGGTTGTAGTTGGAGCAGTTGTGGTTGTTGTCGCTGCAGTTGTGGTTGTTGTTTGTGAAGCTGTGGTTGTTGTTGGAGCAGTTGTGGTTGTTGTTTGGGCAGCTGTGGATGTTGTTGGAGCAGTTGTAGTTGTTGGAGCAGTTGTTGTTGTTGTTGTTTGAGCAACTGTGGTAGTTGTCACTGCAGTTGTGGTTGTTGTCACTGCCGTTGTGGTTGTTGTTTGAGCAGCTGTGGCTATTGTTGTTGGAGCAGTTGTGGTAGTTGTTGGAGCAGCTGTGGCTGTTGTTGTTGGGGCAGTTGAGGTGGTTGTCGCTGCAGCTGTGGTAGTTGTTGGGGCAATTGTGGTTGTTGTTGGAGCAGTTTTGGTTGTTGTTTGGGCACCCGTGGTTGTCGTTGGAGCAGTTGTGGTTGTTGTTGGTGAAGCTGTGGTTGTTGTTGGGGCAGTTGTGGTTGTTGTTGTTGGAGCAGTTGTGGTTGTTGTTTTGGCAGTTGTGGTTTTTGTTTGGGCAGTTGTGGTTGTTGTCGGAGCAGTTGTAGTTGTTGGAGCAGCTGTTGTTGTAGTTGTTGGAGCAACTGTGGTTGTTGTTGGAGCAGTGGTGGTTGTTGTATGAGCAGCTGTGGTAGTTGTTGGGGCAGTTGTGGTTGTTGTTTGAGCAGTTGTGGTTGTTGTTGGAGCAGTTGTGGTTGTTGTTGGAGCAACTGTGGTAGTTGGGGCAATTGTAGTTGTTGTTGCTGCAGTTGTGGTGGTTGTCGCTGCAGCTGTGGTTGTTGTTGGGGCAATTGTGGTTGTTGTTGGAGCCGTTGTGGTTGTCGTTGGAGCAGTTGTGATTGTTGTTGGAGCAGCTGTTGTTGTTGTCGCTGCAGTTTTGGTTGTTGTTGGTGAAGCTGTGGTTGTTGTTGGAGCAGTGGTGGTTGTTGTTTGGGCAGTTGTGGTTGTCGTTGGAGCAGCTGTGGTAGTTGTTGGGGCAGTGGTAGTTGTTGGGGCAGCGGTGGTTGTTGTAGGAGCAGCTGTGGTAGTTGTTGGGGCAGTTGTGGTTGTTGTTTGGGCAGTTGTGGTTGTTGTTGGAGCAGCTGTTGTTGTAGTTGTTGGAGCAACTGTGGTTGTTGTTGTTGGAGCAGTTGTGGTGGTTGTCACTGCAGCTGTGGTTGTTGTTAGGGCAGTGGTGGTAGTTGGTAGTGAAGCTGTGGTTGTTGTTGGAGCAGTTGTGGTTTTTGTTGTCGCTGAAGTTGTGGTTGTTGCTGCAGTTGTTGTTGTTGTTGGTGAAGCTGTGGTTGTTGTTGGAGCCGTTGTGGTTGTTGTTGGAGAAACTGTGGTTGTTGTAGCGGCAGTTGTTGTTGTTGGAGCAGTGGTGCTTGTTGTAGGAGCAGCTGTGGTAGTTGTTGGGGCAGTTGTAGTTGTTGTTAGGGCAGTGGTGGTAGTTGTTGGTGAAGCTGTGGTTGTAGGAGCAACTGTGGTCGTTGTCGCTGCAGTTGTGGTTGTTGTTGTAGCAGTGGTGGTTGTTGTAGGAGCAGCTGTGGTAGTTGTTGGGGCAGTTGTGGTTGTTGTTTGGGCAGCTGTCGTTGTTGTTGGAGCAGTGGTGGTTGTTGTAGGAGCAGCTGTGTTAGTTGTTGGGGCAGTGGTGGTTGTTGATTGGACAGTTGTGGTTGTTGTAGGAGCAGTTGTAGTTGTTGTTGGAGCAGCTGTTGTTGTAGTTGTTGGAGCAACTGTGGCTGTTGTTGTTGGTGAAGTTGTGGTTTTTGTTGTTGGAGCAGTTGTGGATGTTGTTGTGGCTGCAGCTGTGGTTGTTGATTGGGCACCCGTGGTTGTCGTTGGAGCAATTGTGGTTGTTGTTGGAGCAACTGTGGTTGTTGTAGCGGCAGTTGTTGTTGTTGTTGGAGCAGTGGTGGTTGTTGTATGAGCAGGTGTGGTAGTTGTGGTGTCAGTTGTAGTTGTTCTTAGGGCAGTGGTGGTAGTTGTTGGTGAGGCTGTGGTTGTTGTTGGTGAAGCTGTTGTTGTTGTCGCTGCAGTGGTGGTTGTTGTTGTTGAAGCTGTGGTTGTTGTTGGTGAAGCTGTTGTTGTTGTCGCTGCAGTTGTGGTTGTTCTTGGTGAAACTGTGGTTGCTGTTGGAGCTGTTGTGGTTGTTGTTGTTGGAACAACTGTGGTTGTTGTAGCGGCAGTTGTTGTTGTTGGTGGAGCAGTTGTGGTTGTTGTTGGAGCAGTTGTGGTTGTTGTTGGAGCAACTGTGGTCGTTGTCGCTGCAGTTGTGGTTGTTGTTTGGGCAGCTGTGGTTTTTGTTGGAGCAGTGGTGGTTGTTGTTGGAGCAGTGGTGGTTGTTGCAGGAGCAGCTGTGGTAGTTGTTGGGGCAGTTGTAGTTGTTGTAGGAGCAGTTGTAGTTGTTGTCGGGGCAGTGGTGGTAGTTTTTGGGGCACTTGTAGTTGTTGTCGCTGCAGTTGTGGTGGTTGTCGCTGCAACTGTGGTTGTTGTTTGGGCACCGGTGGTTGTTGTTGGAGCCGTTGTGATTGTTGTTGAAGCAACTGTGGTAGTTGTAGCGGCAGTTGTTTTTGTTGTTGGAGCAGTGGTGGTTGTTGTAGTAGCTTCTGTGGTAGTTGTTGGAGCAGTTGTAGTTGTTGTTAGGGCAGTGGTGGTAGTTGTTGGTGAAACTGTGTTTGTTGTTGGTGAAGCAGTGGTTGTTGTTGGAGCAACTGTGGTCGTTGTCGCTGCAGTTGTGGTTGTTGTAGCAGTGGTGGTTGTTGTATGATCAGCTGTGGTAGTTGTTGTGGCAGTTGTGGTTGATGTTTGGGCAGCTGTGGTTGCTGTTGGAGCAGTGGTGGTTGTTGTTGGGGCAGTTGTAGTTGTTGTTGGGGCAGTGGTGGTTGTTGTGGCTGCAGCAGTGGTTGTTGTTGGGGCAGTTGTGGTTGTCGTTGGAGCAGTTATGGTTGTTGTTGGAGCAACTGTGTTTGTTGTAGCGGCAGTTGTTGTTGTGGTTGTAGCAGTGGTGGTTGTTGTAGGAGTAGCTGTGGTAGTTGTTGGGGCAGTTGTGGTTGTTGTTGGGGCAGCTGTGGTTGTTGTTGGAGCAGTGGTGGTTGTTGCAGGAGCAGCTGTGGCAGTTGTTGGGGCAGTTGTAGTTGTTGTTGGGGAAGTGGTGGTTGTTGTCGCTGCAGCAGTGGTTGTTGTTGGTGCAGTTGTGGTTGTTGTTTTGGCAGCTGTGGTTGTTGTTGGGGCAGCTGTAGTTGTTGTTGGGGCAGTTGTGGTTGTTGTAGGGGCAGTTGTAGTTGTTGTTGGGGCAGTGGTGGTTGTTGTCGCTGCAGCAGTGGTTGTTGTTGGGGCAGTTGTGGTAGTTGATTGGGCAGCTGTGGTTGTCGTTGGAGCAGTTGTGGTTGTTGTTGGAGCAGCTGTTGTTGTTGTCGCTGTAGTTGTGGTTGTTGTTGGTGAAGCTGTGGTTGTTGTTGGAGCCGTTGTGGTTGTTGTTGGAGCAACTGTGGTTGTTGTAGTGGCAGTTGTTCTTGTTGTCGGAGCAGTGGTGGTTGTTGTAGGAGCAGCTGTGGCAGTTGTTTCGGCAGTTGTAGTTATTGTTAGGGCAGTGGTGGTAGTTGTTGGTGAAGCTGTGGTTGTTGTTGGTGAAGCTGTGGTTGTTGTTTGGGCAGCTGTGGTTGTTGTTGGAGCAGCTGTAGTTGTTGTTGGGGCAGTTGTGGTTGTTGTTGGGGCAGTGGTGGTTGTTGTAGGAGCAGCTGTGGTAGTTGTTGGGGCAGATGTGGTTGCTGTTTGGGTAGTTGTGGTTGTTGTGGGAGCAGTTGTAGTTGTTGTTGGAGCAGCTGTTGTTGTAGTTGTTGGAGCAACTGTGGTTGTTGTTGTTGGTGAAGTCGTGGTTGTTGTTGTTGGAGCAGCTGTAGTTGTTGTAGCAGCAGTTGTAGTTGTTGTTGGGGCAGTGGTAGTTGTTGTCGCTGCAGCAGTGGTTGTTGTTGGGGCAGTTGTGGTAGTTGTTTGGGCAGCTGTGGTTGTCGTTGGAGCAGTTGTGGTTGTTGTTTGAGCAGCTGTTGTTGTTGTCGCTGTAGTTGTGGTTGTTGTTGTTGAAGCTGTGGTTGTTGTTGGAGCCGTTGTGGTTGTTGTTGGAGCAACTGTGGTTGTTGTAGTGGCAGTTGTTGTTGTTGTTGGAGCAGTGGTGGTTGTTGTAGGAGCGGCTGTGGCAGTTGTTTCGGCAGTTGGAGTTATTGTTAGGGCAGTGGTGGTAGTTGTTGGTGAAGCTGTGGTAGTTGTTGGTGAAGCTGTGGTTGTTGTTTGGGCAGCTGTGGTTGTTGTTGGAGCAGCTGTGGTTGTTGTTGGGGCAGTTGTGGTTGTTGTTGGGGCAGTGGTGGTTGTTGTAGGAGCAGTTGTAGTTGTTGTTGGAGCAGCTGTTGTTGTAGTTGTTGGAGCAACTGTGGTTGTTGTTGTTGGTGAAGTCGTGGTAGTTGTTGGAGCAGCTGTAGTTGTTGTAGCAGCAGTTGTTGTTGTTGTTGGAGCAGTGGTGGTTGTTGTAGGAGCAGCTGTGGTAGTTGTTGGGGCAGCTGTGGTTGTTGTTGGAGCAGTGGTGCTTCTTGTAGGAGCAGCTGTGGTCGTTTTCGCTGCAGTTGTGGTTGTTGTTGTAGCAGTGGTGGTTGTTGTAGGAGCAGCTGTGGTAGTTGTTGGGGCAGTTGTGGTTGTTGTTTGGGCAGCTGTGGTTGTTGTAGGAGCAGCTGTGGTACTTGTTGGGGCAGTTGTAGTTGTTGTCGCTGCAGTTGTGGTGGTTGTCGCTGCAGCTGTGGTTGTTGTTTGGGCACCCGTGGTTGTCGTTGGAGCAGTTGTGGTTGTTGTTGGAGCCGTTGTGGTTGTTGTTGGAGCAACTGTGGTTGTAGCGGCAGTTGTTGTTGTTGTTGGAGCAGTGGTGGTTGTTGTAGGAGCAGCTGTGGTAGTTGTTGGGGCAGTTGTAGTTGTTGTTGGGGCAGTGGTGGTAGTTGTTGGTGAAGCTGTGGTTGTTGTTGGTGAAGCTGTGGTTGATGTTGGAGCAATTGTGGTTGTTGTTGGAGCAACTGTGGTCGTTGTCGCTGCAGTTGTGGTTGTTGTTGTAGCAGTGGTGGTTGTTGTAGGACCAGCTGTGGTAGTTGTTGGGGCAGTTGTGGTTGTTGTTGGGGCAGCTGTGGTTGTTGTTGGAGCAGTTGTGGTTGTTGTGGGGGCAGTTGTGGTTGTTGTTTGGGCAGCTGTGGTTGTTGTTGGAGCAGCTGTAATTGTTGTTGGGGCTGTTGTAGTTGTTGTTGGGGCAGTGGTGGTTGTTGTCTCTGCAGCTGTGGTGGTTGTTGGGGCAGTTGTGGTTGTTGTTTGGGCAGCTGTGGTTGTTTTTGGAGCAGTGGTGGTTGTTGTAGAAGCAGCTGTGGTAGTTGTTGAGGTAGTTGTAGTTGTTGTTGGGGCAGTGGTCGTTGTTGTCGCTGCAGCAGTGGTTGTTGTTGGGGCAGTTGTGGTTGTTGTTTGGGCAGTTGTGGTTGTTGTTGGGGCAGCTGTTGTTGTTGTAGGAGCAGCTGTGGTAGTTGTTGGAGCAGTTGTGGTTGCTGTTTGGGCAGCTGTGGTTGTTGTTGGAGCAGCTGTAGTTGTTGTTGGGGCAGTTGTGGTTGTTGTTGGGGCAGTGGTGGTTGTTGTAGGAGCAGCTGTGGTAGTTGTTGGGGCAGTTGTGGTTGCACTTTGGGCAGCTGTGGTTGCTGTTGGAGCAGTTGTAGTTGTTGTTGGAGCAGCTGTTGTTGTAGTTGTTGGAGCAACTGTGGTTGTTGTTGTTGGTGAAGTCGTGGTTGTTGTTGTTGGAGCAGCTGTAGTTGTTGTAGCGGTAGTTGTTGTTGTTGTTGTAGCAGTGGTGTTTGTTGTTGGAGCAACTGTGGTCGTTGTAGCTGCAGTTATAGTTGTTGTTGTAGCAGTGGTGGTTGTTGTAGGAGCAGCTGTGGTAGTTGTTGGGGCAGTTGTGGTTGTTGTTTGGGCAGCTGTGGTTGTTGTTGGAGCAGTGGTGCTTGTTTTAGGAGCAGCTGTGGTAGTTGTTGGGGCAGTTGTGGTTGTTGTTTGGGCAGCTGTGGTTGTTGTAGGAGCAGCTGTGGTACTTGTTGGGGCAGTTGTAGTTGTTGTCGCTGCAGTTGTGGTGGTTGTCGCTGCAGCTGTGGTTGTTGTTTGGGCACCCGTGGTTGTCGTTGGAGCAGTTGTGGTTGTTGTTGGAGCCGTTGTGGTTGTTGTTGGAGCAACTGTGGTTCTAGCGGCAGTTGTTGTTGTTGTTGGAGCAGTGGTGGTTGTTGTAGGAGCAGCTGTGGTAGTTGTTGGGGCAGTTGTAGTTGTTGTTGGGGCAGTGGTGGTAGTTGTTGGTGAAGCTGTGGTTGTTGTTGGTGAAGCTGTCGTTGATGTTGGAGCAATTGTGGTTGTTGTTGGAGCAACTGTGGTCGTTGTCGCTGCAGTTGTGGTTGTTGTTGTAGCAGTGGTGGTTGTTGTAGGACCAGCTGTGGTAGTTGTTGGGGCAGTTGTGGTTGTTGTTGGGGCAGCTGTGGTTGTTGTTGGAGCAGTTGTGGTTGTTGTGGGGGCAGTTGTGGTTGTTGTTTGGGCAGCTGTGGTTGTTGTTGGAGCAGCTGTAATTGTTGTTGGGGCTGTTGTAGTTGTTGTTGGGGCAGTGGTGGTTGTTGTCTCTGCAGCTGTGGTGGTTGTTGGGGCAGTTGTGGTTGTTGTTTGGGCAGCTGTGGTTGTTTTTGGAGCAGTGGTGGTTGTTGTAGGAGCAGCTGTGGTAGTTGTTGAGGTAGTTGTAGTTGTTGTTGGGGCAGTGGTGGTTGTTGTCGCTGCAGCAGTGGTTGTTGTTGGGGCAGTTGTGGTTGTTGTTTGGGCAGTTGTGGTTGTTGTTGGGGCAGCTGTTGTTGTTGTAGGAGCAGCTGTGGTAGTTGTTGGAGCAGTTGTGGTTGCTGTTTGGGCAGTTGTGGTTGTTGTTTGGGCAGCTGTGGTTGTTGTTGGAGCAGCTGTAGTTGTTGTTGGGGCAGTTGTGGTTGTTGTTGGGGCAGTGGTGGTTGTTGTAGGAGCAGCTGTGGTAGTTGTTGGGGCAGTTGTGGTTGCACTTTGGGCAGCTGTGGTTGTTGTTGGAGCAGTTGTAGTTGTTGTTGGAGCAGCTGTTGTTGTAGTTGTTGGTGAAGTCGTGGTTGTTGTTGTTGGAGCAGCTGTAGTTGTTGTAGCGGTAGTTGTTGTTGTTGTTGGAGCAGTGGTGGTTGTTGTTGGAGCAACTGTGGTCGTTGTCGCTGCAGTTATAGTTGTTGTTGTAGCAGTGGTCGTTGTTGTAGGAGCAGCTGTGGTAGTTGTTGGGGCAGTTGTGGTTGTTGTTTGGGCAGCTGTGGTTGTTGTTGGAGCAGTGGTGCTTGTTTTAGGAGCAGCTGTGGTAGTTGTTGGGGCAGTTGTAGTTGTTGTTGGAGCAGCTGTTGTTGTAGTTGTTGGAGCAACTGTGGTTGTTGTTGTTGGTGAAGTCGTGGTTGTTGTTGTTGGAGCAGCTGTAGTTGTTGTAGCGGTAGTTGTTGTAGTTGTTGGAGCAACTGTGGTTGTTGTTGTTGGGGCAGTGGTGGTTGTTGTCGCTGCAGCAGTGGTTGTTGTTGGGGCAGTTGTGGTTGTCGTTGAAGCAGTAGTGGTTGGTGTTGGAGCCATTGTGGTTGTTGTTGGAGCAACTGTGTTTGTTGTAGCGGCAGTTGTTGTTGTTGTTGTAGCAGTTGTGGTTGTTGTTGGGGCAGTTGTGGTTGTTGTTTGGGCAGCTGTGGTTGTTGTTGGAGCAGCTGTAGTTGTTGTTGGGGCAGTTGTACTTGTTGTTGGGGCAGTGGTGGTTGTTGTCGCTGCAGCTGTGGTAGTTGTTTGGGCAGCTGTGGTTGTTGTTGGAGCAGCTGTAGTTGTTGTTGGGGCAGTTGTGGTTGTTGTTGGGGCAGTGGTGGTTGTTGTAGGAGCAGCTGTGGTAGTTGTTGGGGCAGTTGTGGTTGCACTTTGGGCAGCTGTGGTTGTTGTTGGAGCAGTTGTAGTTGTTGTTGGAGCAGCTGTTGTTGTAGTTGTTGGAGCAACTGTGGTTGTTGTTGTTGGTGAAGTCATGGTTGTTGTTGTTGGAGCAGCTGTAGTTGTTGTAGCGGCAGTTGTTGTTGTTGTTGGAGCAGTGGTGACTGTTGTAGGAGCAGCTGTGGTAGTTGTTGGGGCAGTTGTGGTAGTTGTTTGGGCAGCTGTGGTTGTCGTTGGAGCAGTTGTGGTTGTTGTTGGAGCAGCTGTTGTTGTTGTCGCTGTAGTTGTGGTTGTTGTTGGTGAAGCTGTGGTTGTTGTTGGAGCCGTTGTGGTTGTTGTTGGAGCAACTGTGGTTGTTGTAGTGGCAGTTGTTGTTGTTGTTGGAGCAGTGGTGGTTGTTGTAGGAGCGGCTGTGGCAGTTGTTTCGGCAGTTGTAGTTATTGTTAGGGCAGTGGTGGTAGTTGTTGGTGAAGCTGTGGTTGTTGTTGGTGAAGCTGTGGTTGTTGTTTGGGCAGCTGTGGTTGTTGTTGGAGCAGCTGTGGTTGTTGTTGGGGCAGTTGTGGTTGTTGTTGGGGCAGTGGTGGTTGTTGTAGGAGCAGTTGTAGTTGTTGTTGGAGCAGCTGTTATTGTAGTTGTTGGAGCAACTTTGGTTGTTGTTGTTGGTGAAGTCGTGGTAGTTGTTGTTGGAGCAGATGTACTTGTTGTAGCAACAGTTGTTGTTGTTGTTGGAGCAGTGGTGGTTGTTGTAGGAGCAGCTGTGGTAGTTGTTGGGGCAGTTGTGGTTGTTGTTTGGGCAGCTGTGGTTGTTGTTGGAGCAGTGGTGCTTCTTGTAGGAGCAGCTGTGGTCGTTGTCGCTGCAGTTGTGGTTGTTGTTGTAGCAGTGGTGGTTGTTGTAGGAGCAGCTGTGGTAGTTTTTGGGGCAGTTGTGGTTGTTGTTAGGGCAGCTGTGGTTGTTGTAGGAGCAGCTGTGGTACTTGTTGGGGCAGTTGTAGTTGTTGTCGCTGCAGTTGTGGTGGTTGTCGCTGCAGCTGTGGTTGTTGTTTGGGCACCCGTGGTTGTCGTTGGAGCAGTTGTGGTTGTTGTTGGAGCCGTTGTGGTTGTTGTTGGAGCAACTGTGGTTGTAGCGGCAGTTGTTGTTGTTGTTGGAGCAGTGGTGGTTGTTGTAGGAGCAGCTGTGGTAGTTGTTGGGGCAGTTGTAGTTGTTGTTCGGGCAGTGGTGGTAGTTGTTGGTGAAGCTGTGGTTGTTGTTGGTGAAGCTGTGGTTGATGTTGGAGCAATTGTGGTTGTTGTTGGAGCAACTGTGGTCGTTGTCGCTGCAGTTGTGGTTGTTGTTGTAGCAGTGGTGGTTGTTGTTGGAGCCGTTGTGGTTGTTGTTGGAGCAACTGTGGTTGTAGCGGCAGTTGTTGTTGTTGTTGGAGCAGTCGTGGTTGTTGTAGGAGCAGCTGTGGTAGTTGTTGGGGCAGTTGTGGTTGTTGTTTGGGCAGCTGTGGTTGTTGTTGGAGCAGTTGTGGTTGTTGTTGGGGCAGTTGTGGTTGTTGTTTGGGCAGCTGTGGTTGTTGTTGGAGCAGCTGTAGTTGTTGTTGGGGCTGTTGTAGTTGTTGTTGGGGCAGTGGTGGTTGTTGTCTCTGCAGCTGTGGTGGTTGTTGGGGCAGTTGTGGTTGTTGTTTGGGCAGCTGTGGTTGTTTTTGGAGCAGCGGTGGTTGTTGTAGGAGCAGCTGTGGTAGTTGTTGAGGTAGTTGTAGTTGTTGTTGGGGCAGTGGTGGTTGTTGTCGCTGCAGCAGTGGTTGTTGTTGGGGCAGTTGTGGTTGTTGTTTGGGCAGTTGTGGTTGTTGTTGGGGCACCTGTTGTTGTTGTAGGAGCAGCTGTGGTAGTTGTTGGAGCAGTTGTGGTTGCTGTTTGGGCAGTTGTGGGTGTTGTTGGGGCAGCTGTGGTTGTTGTTGGAGCAGCTGTAGTTGTTGTTGGGGCAGTTGTGGTTGTTGTTGGGGCAGTGGTGGTTGTTGTAGGAGCAGCTGTGGTAGTTGTTGGGGCAGTTGTGGTTGCACTTTGGGCAGCTGTGGTTGTTGTTGGAGCAGTTGTAGTTGTTGTTGGAGCAGCTGTTGTTGTAGTTGTTGGAGCAACTGTGGTTGTTGTTGTTGGTGAAGTCGTGGTTGTTGTTGTTGGAGCAGCTGTAGTTGTTGTAGCGGTAGTTGTTGTTGTTGTTGGAGCAGTGGTGGTTGTTGTTGGAGCAACTGTGGTCGTTGTCGCTGCAGTTATAGTTGTTGTTGTAGCAGTGGTGGTTGTTGTAGGAGCAGCTGTGGTAGTTGTTGGGGCAGTTGTGGTTGTTGTTTGGGCAGCTGTGGTTGTTGTTGGAGCAGTGGTGCTTGTTTTAGGAGCAGCTGTGGTAGTTGTTGGGGCAGTTGTGGTTGTTGTTTGGGCAGCTGTGGTTGTTGTTGGAGCAGTGGTGGTTGTTGTAAGAGCAGCTGTGGTAGTTGTTGGGGCAGTTGTAGTTGTTGGGGCAGTGGTGGTTGTTGTCGCTGCAGCAGTGGTTGTTGTTGGGGCAGTTGTGGTTGTCGTTGAAGCAGTAGTGGTTTTTGTTGGAGCCGTTGTGGTTGTTGTTGGAGCAACTGTATTTGTTGTAGCGGCAGTTGTTGTTGTTGTTGTAGCAGTTGTGGTTGTTGTTGGGGCAGTTGTGGTTGTTGTTTGGGCAGCTGTGGTTGTTGTTGGAGCAGCTGTAGTTGTTGTTGGGGCAGTTGTACTTGTTGTTGGGGCAGTGGTGGTTGTTGTCGCTGCAGCTGTGGTAGTTGTTTGGGCAGCTGTGGTTGTTGTTGGAGCAGCTGTAGTTGTTGTTGGGGCAGTTGTGGTTGTTGTTGGGGCAGTGGTGGTTGTTGTAGGAGCAGCTGTGGTAGTTGTTGGGGCAGTTGTGGTTGCACTTTGGGCAGCTGTGGTTGTTGTTGGAGCAGTTGTAGTTGTTGTTGGAGCAGCTGTTGTTGTAGTTGTTGGAGCAACTGTGGTTGTTGTTGTTGGTGAAGTCATGGTTGTTGTTGTTGGAGCAGCTGTAGTTGTTGTAGCGGCAGTTGTTGTTGTTGTTGGAGCAGTGGTGATTGTTGTAGGAGCAGCTGTGGTAGTTGTTGGGGCAGTTGTGGTAGTTGTTTGAGCAGCTGTGGTTGTCGTTGGAGCAGTTGTGGTTGTTGTTGGAGCAGCTGTTGTTGTTGTCGCTGTAGTTGTGGTTGTTGTTGGTGAAGCTGTGGTTGTTGTTGGAGCCGTTGTGGTTGTTGTTGGAGCAACTGTGGTTGTTGTAGTTGCAGTTGTTGTTGTTGTTGGAGCAGTGGTGGTTGTTGTAGGAGCGGCTGTGGCAGTTGTTTCGGCAGTTGTAGTTATTGTTAGGGCAGTGGTGGTAGTTGTTGGTGAAGCTGTGGTTGTTGTTGGTGAAGCTGTGGTTGTTGTTTGGGCAGCTGTGGTTGTTGTTGGAGCAGCTGTGGTTGTTGTTGGGGCAGTTGTGGTTGTTGTTGGGGCAGTGGTGGTTGTTGTAGGAGCAGTTGTAGTTGTTGTTGGAGCAGCTGTTGTTGTAGTTGTTGGAGCAACTGTGGTTGTTGTTGTTGGTGAAGTCGTGGTAGTTGTTGTTGGAGCAGATGTAGTTGTTGTAGCAGCAGTTGTTGTTGTTGTTGTAGCAGTGGTGGTTGTTGTAGGAGCAGCTGTGGTAGTTTTTGGGGCAGTTGTGGTTGTTGTTTGGGCAGCTGTGGTTGTTGTTGGAGCAGTGGTGCTTCTTGTAGGAGCAGCTGTGGTCGTTGTCGCTGCAGTTGTGGTTGTTGTTGTAGCAGTGGTGGTTGTTGTAGGAGCAGCTGTGGTAGTTGTTGGGGCAGTTGTGGTTGTTGTTAGGGCAGCTGTGGTTGTTGTAGGAGCAGCTGTGGTAGTTGTTGGGGCAGTTGTAGTTGTTGTCGCTGTAGTTGTGGTGGTTGTCGCTGCAGCTGTGGTTGTTGTTTGGGCAGCTGTGGTTGTTGTCGCTGCAGCTGTGGTAGTTGTTGGGGCAGTTGTGGTTGCTGATTGGGTAGTTGTGGTTGTTGTTGGGGCAGTTGTGGTTGTTGTCGCTGCAGCAGTGGTTGTTGTTGGGGCAGTTGTGGTTGCTGTTTGGGCAGTTGTGGTTGTTGTTGGAGCAGTTGTAGTTGTTGTTGGGGCAGCTGTTGTTGTAGTTGTTGGAGCAACTGTGGTTGTTGTTGTTGGTGAAGTCGTGGTTGTTGTTGTTGGAGCAGTTGTGGTTGTTGTTGAAGCAACTGTGGTACTTGTTGGGGCAGTTGTAGTTGTTGTCGCTGCAGTTGTGGTGGTTGTCGCTGCAGCTGTGGTTGTTGTTTGGGCACCCGTGGTTGTCGTTGGAGCAGTTGTGGTTGTTGTTGGAGCCGTTGTGGTTGCTGTTGGAGCAGTGGTGGTTGTTGTAGGAGCAGCTGTGGTAGTTGTTGGGGCATTTGTAGTTGTTGTTAGGGCAGTGGTGGTAGTTGTTGGTGAAGCTGTGGTTGTTGTTGGTGAAGCTGTGGTTGTTGTTGGAGCAATTGTGGTTGTTGTTGGAGCAACTGTGGTCGTTGTCGCTGCAGTTGTGGTTGTTGTTGTACCAGTGGTGGTTGTTATAGGAGCAGCTGTGGTAGTTGTTGGGACAGGTGTGGTTGTTGTTGGAGCAGTGGTGGTTGTTGTAGGAGCAGCTGTGGTAGTTGTTGAGGCAGTTGTAGTTGTTGTTGGGGCAGTGGTGGTTGTTGTCGCTGCAGCAGTGGTTGTTGTTGGGGCAGTTGTGGTTGTTGTTTGGGCAGTTGTGGTTGTTGTTGGGGCAGCTGTGGTTGTTGATGGAGCAGCTGTAGTTGTTGTTGGGGCAGTTGTTGTTGTTGTTGGGCCAGTGGTGGTTGTTGTAGGAGCAGCTGTGGTAGTTGTTGGGGCAGTTGTGGTTGTTGGAGCAGTTGTAGTTGTTGTTGGAGCAGCTGTTGTTGCAGTTGTTGGAGCAACTGTGGTTGTTGTTGGAGCAACTGTGGTACTTGTTGGGGCAGTTGTAGTTGTTGTCGCTGCAGTTGTGGTGGTTGTCGCTGCAGCTGTGGTTGTTGTTTGGGCACCCGTGGTTGTTGTTTGGGCACCCGTGGTTGTCATTGGGGCTGTTGTGGTTGTTGTTGGAGCAGCTGTTGTTGTTGTCGCTGTAGTTGTGGTTGTTGTTGGTGAAGCTGTGGTTGTTGTTGGAGCAACTGTGGTTATTGTAGCGGCAGTTGTTGTTGTTGTTGGAGCAGTGGTGGTTGTTGTAGGAGCAACTGTGGTTATTGTAGCGGCAGTTGTCGTTGTTGTTTGGGCAGTGGTGGTAGTTGTTGGTGAAGCTGTGGTTGTTGTTGGTGAAGCTGTGGTTGTTGTTGGAGCAGTTGTGGTTGTTGTTGGAGCAGCTGTTGTTGTCGCTGCAGTTGTGGTTGTTGTTGGTGAAACTGTGGTTGTTGGAGCAACTGTGGTTATTGTAGCGGCAGCTGTTGATGTTGTTGGAGCAGTGGTGGTTGTTGTAGGAGCAACTGTGGTTATTGTAGCGGCAGTTGTCGTTGTTGTTTGGGCAGTGGTGGTAGTTGTCGGTGAAGCTGTGGTTGTTGTTGGTGAAGCTGTGGTTGTTGTTGGAGCAGTTGTGGTTGTTGTTGGAGCAGCTGTTGTTGTCACTGCAGTTGTGGTTGTTGTTGGTGAAGCTGTGGTTGCTGTTGGAGCCGTTGTGGTTGTTGTTGGAGCAACTGTGATTGTTGTAGCGGCAGCTGTAGTTGTTGTCGTTGCAGTTGTGGTGGTTGTTGGTGAAGCTGTGGTTGTTGTTGGATCTGTTGTGGTTGTTGTTGTTGGAGCAACTGTGGTTGTTGTAGCGGCAGATGTTGTTGTTGTTGGAGCAGTGGTGGTTGTTGTTGGAGCCGTTGTGGTTGTTGTTTGGGCCCCCATGGTTGTCGTTGGAGCAGTTGTGGTCATTGTTGGAGCAGCTGTTGTTGTTGTCCCTGCAGTTGTTGTTGTTGTTGGTGAAGCTGTGGTTGTTGTTGGAGCCGTTGTGGTTGTTGTTGGAGCAACTGTGGTTGTTGTAGCGCCAGGTGTAGTTGTTGTTTGGGCAGTGGTAGTAGTTGTTGGTGAAGCTGTGGTTGTTGTTGGTGAAGCTGTGGTTGTTGTTGGAGCCGTTGTGGTTGTTGTTGGAGCAACTGTGGTTGTTGTAGCGCCAGGTGTAGTTGTTGTTTGGGCAGTGGTAGTAGTTGTTGGTGAAGCTGTGGTTGTTGTTGGTGAAGCTGTGGTTTTTGTTGGAGCCGTTGTGGTTGTTGTTATTGGAGCAACTGTGGTTGTTGTAGCGGCAGTTGTTGTTGTTGTTGCAACAGTTGTGGTTGTTGTAGGAGCAGCTGTGGTAGTTGTTGGGGCAGTTGTAGTTGTTGTTGGGGCAGTGGTGGTTGTTGTAGGAGCAGCTGTGGTAGTTGTTGGGGCAGTTGTGGTTGTTGTTGGAGCAGCTGTGGTTGTTGTTTGGGCAGCTGTAGTTGTTGTTGGAGCAGCTGTGGTTGATTCCACAGCTGTGGTTGTTGTTTGGGCAGCTGTAGTTGTTGTTGGAGCAGCTGTGGTTGATTCCACAGTTGTGGTTGTTGTTGGAGCAGCTGTGGTAGTTGTTGGGGCAGTTGTGGTTGTTGCTGGAGCAGTTGTAGTTGTTGTTGGAGCAGTTGTTGTTGTAGTTGTTGGAGCAACTGTGGTTGTTGTTGTTGGTGAAGTTGTGGTTGTTGTTGTTGGAGCAGCTGTGGTAGTTGTTGGGGCAGTTGTGGTTGTTGTTGGAGCAGCTGTGGTTGTTGTTTGGGCAGCTGTGGTTGATTCCACAGTTGTGGTTGTTGTTGGAGCAGCTGTGGTAGTTGTTGGGGCAGTTGTGGTTGTTGTTTGGGCAGTTGTGGTTGTTGTTGGAGCAGTTGTAGTTGTTGTTGGACCAGTTGTTGTTGTAGTTGTTGGAGCAACTGTGGTTGTTGTTGTTGGTGAAGTTGTGGTTGTTGTTGTTGGAGCAGTTGTGGTTGTTGTTGGAGCAACTGTGGTACTTGTTGGGGCAGTTGTAGTTGTTGTCGCTGCAGTTGTGGTGATTGTCGCTGCAGCTGTGGTTGTTGTTTGGGCACCCGTGGTTGTCGTTGGAGTAGTTGTGGTTGTTGTCGGAGCAGCTGTGGTTGTTGTCTGTGCGTTGCAGCATGCTGTGTAGAAAATCTTATGTCATTTACACATTCGATCACATTAACCATATTTTAATGAATACAAAAGTCTTTGATGAATTTAAGTTTGTCATACCAACTACGAGAAGAATGATGAAAGAAATCTTTGCAATCATGGTGATCCTTTCTCCTGCTCCTGTCTCTGAAAATTCAGTTCATCGTGCTTATTGTTAGTTATAAAAACAATTATTCAAACAGTTGCTTTTATTCAGCTTTTCCAATTTTATCTTAAATAGAAGTTTGCGATATAAAAGCCATATAAAAACTATATTAAGCAAAGGCAAAAATGTTTGTATTCAATTAAATATATTAAAATATACAATTTTTCTATAGTATTATCCTTGATCTTTGAAGTTAAAGTGTTAAATGAAGATCAATATACTTCTCCTGCAGTTGTTTCAGTTTTTGTAACTGGTTATGTCTTGATCGTTATTTCACATTTCTCAACAAGGTTCTTCTTCAGATGCAACCAAATCAAATTGAGAAATCATGAAGGAAAGGCTCTGACTATGACCTTATTGTTACTGACTGTAAATCAGAGCACAAGTCACCACTTCATGTTTATAGTTGTATTCATGTCCTATAATGTCATCTATAATTCACCCCAACATATCTCAAGTTTTCCTTCAAGCACTAGCGACATACAAATTAGTTTCTATCAGATTTAAAATTTGAAGATCACACATATAAAGCTAGTTTTCTTTTAAAAAATGCAGTTGCTCAGCTCCCTTTTCATACAAGTCATTCAAAAGCGTTCAAAACATTTTTAAATAATTGTCATATATTAAGCAGCATAGGTATAACAAATAAAAACAGAACCCTTAAAAAAAAAGAATATAACCGCTGCCTAATTTACACCATATGTTGCCAAAAGATCATATAGTAAAATAAATATATCAATTAGTCTTTAAAGTCACATGTGGGTGTCAGATATATATTTAATATTAGGATTACTTACATAGTATTTCTTTGCTTGTATGTCGTCCACTGCAGTGAAAGAAGGTGATGTTCGCTGACTTCATCTCCTCTTTTTATAAGCAGCCAACATGAACCTGAGGACAAATATGTGCAGGTGGAGTAATGGTAGTTATCGTCATGGTTTAAGGTGTGTGCACTAACCTTTTTATTTACCTATTGTCCTCCTGAAACAGTCGTCACTTTGAATTTTGCAGTTACACACACACAGATATTTGTGACACATTTTGACGTGAGCTTCTACATTTTCTCTGTGTGACTAAGTTTATTCTTGTGCTGGATGTGATTGTATCTTTATGGCTACATTAGGACTCTATGTGGTCCATAAAAAATGACCATTTTGGGACAATAAAATCTGACAGACTAAACAAATATTCGTTGATTAGTTTTGGATTAAATAAAGCTCACAACTGGCTGACAATATTTAGATCAAGAATCAACATTTACAGGTTGGTTGTACTTGGTAGGCAGTCAGTGTCCACATCAAAATATGTCTAATTTCTTTGTTTTTTGTCCTTTCATTTAAACATATTTTAAATATTACTGGTTTCTTTACCTAAATTTAAGTTTTGACCAATTTAGGTAAATGAGTTACTTAAAGGCCTCCTTGAGTAGTGAGTTTGATTTTTATTTGCTTTTTTTTCTCCTCCTCTTACCTCATGTTGTGTACTTTCGTTGTTTTTTTATCAGCCTACCTCTCTGACCTGTCTCCCCAATGTGATGTTTGTGTAAAGTGTGTTTGGTCGGAGGGTTCCTTTGTGAGTGTGCATGCGCCAACCATGCTGCCTGCTGTAACCCATAATTTCCTTTGGGATTAATAAAGTATTTCTGATTCTGATTTTAACTTTTCTAGGTTATTGCAGCACTTAATGCAGGAAAACATTCTTCAGTTATCAGAGGCAGAAGGTGAGACCTGACTAGAATACACTTACACACTTTTGGTGTAATAAATTGAGAATACTGACCGAGTCCATCAATTAATCAGACAAATACATACTATACAATACGAATTTCAGTCAGAAGCTGCCCTCTGATGGCCATCAGTAAGATTGCACGTTTTATGCATTTCAGCATTGGCTTCACATTTCAGGCCTGCCTGAGTTCATATTTTACATTCAGGCTTTGCACTGAACTTCAGAAAATTTCAAATATACACAGGTATCAAAAGTGATGGTAAAGGATTCTTACAATCTAAGGTCTTTAAAGGTGTAAACTTTTATTTCTCTAAGCCTAAAACAACTTCAGTGTGAATAAGGCTTTAATAAGCTGTATTTTGTGCTCTCCTTTTCATGTAATATTTGTGGAAACTTTTCACATCTTTCTATTTCATGAATTGTTTTTCACTGTTTCTGGGGCACCCTCTACCTTCTGTTCATTCACAGGTTTTCTTGTAGTTGTTAAACTTTTTCCAAATAAGAAATTTATATTCTAAACCTGGCAGTGGTGGGGAGGTACAGTTTTTCCTCAGCTACAGGCATAGGGTTGGGGCAGAGTAGTGGAAAGTGGATCAGCTTTTCCTTATTCAGTGCTGGGAAGTAGTAGGACACACATACAATCCTCCAAACACAAGTTGGCGTGCCACTGATTCTTTACCTTACGTGGCTCGACATAGACATAACATGTGTGACCTTTAAACTGCTGCTTCTTGTGAAAGGCATACATTTCCAAAGCATGATGAGATGTTAGTGGAACAATGATGATCTGTGTGTTTGTCTGTGAAGGTTCTCAGTCATCCAGGTCATCGTAGTCTAAGGAGCTTGGAAAGAAAAGCGTCCGGACTTCTTTAAGTTGCTTGAAGACATTTCACCTCTCATCCGAGAAGCTTCTTCAGTTCTAGGGTCAAATAGTGGAGAGTCCCACCATTTCCTACACACACCTGAGGACAGTCAGGAAAAATGGGTGAAGAACTTTTCAGACTGGAATCTCACTGAACCTGAAAAGAAAGTGTTAGCCAAGGGACTCAATTTTGCCATTTTTCCACAACACATGCCCATAGTGGACCTCATCACAGCCACAGGAACCGCCATACGGATTAATAAATTATCACAAACAGAAGCAGAGCAAATAAGGTGAAAGTCTCAGCCACCCTCTCCAGTGCCAAAGTCCCTCCGTCTAACCTCACAATACAAGAAAAGAAGGCCATTGCTTCCCTGAGCAAAGACCACAACATCACTATATTACCATTGATAAGGGAAGGTGCACCGTGGTCCTAAACACAACAGATTACCACACAAAGATCACTACTCTCCTCAGTGACAACAATACCTACAAACCCTTAAAGCAAGACCCCACAAGCAGCTACAAAAAGAAAGTTATAGCTTGCCTTCAAGACCTTTAAAAGGACAAAATCATTGACCGCCCTACATATCACCGCCTTTACCCAGGGGATGCCATACCCTGCATTTACAGACTTCCTAAGATCCACAAAGAAGGTGTCCCACTCAGACCCATTGTCAGTAGCATAAACTCAGCCACTTACAACATTTCAAAACACCTTGCTACCGTCCTAGCACCTCTCGTGGGGAACACCCCACATCACATCAAGAACTCCACCGACTTCACCAACAAGATCCAGAAACTTACCCTGGATCCAGATGAAACCATGGTGTCCTTTGATGTAGTCTCTCTCTTCACAGGCTCTTCCCAAATGGAAAAGACATATATATATCTTACAAAGTCTGTACCGGTCTTGTGTGAAACTTGTATGAAAAGCATACGAGTGAAAACAGATATAAGATCCCTAGAAAAATTATATAAATGAAACTTGTATGTTTTGGATACTTACTAAAACAATATATGAAAGTGGCCACTTTCATGAGTAAATCATATAAGCCTTATATGATTCACTATATAAAGTAGGCCACATCTGATGCAAGTCATTTATAAGTTTTTTTCTATATCTTTTCCATATGGCTTGGCTCTTTTAACGGGAGCGTACCCAGCCAATGGTACAGATATGTAGACGACACCTGGGTCAAAATCAAAACACAAGAAGTGGAATCCTTCACTGCGCACATTAACGCTGTGGAAAAAAACATCAAGTTCACCAGGGAAGACACAAAGAATAACTGTTTGCCTTTCCTGGACTGCGCTGTGCATATTGAAGTGAATTGGAACCTCATCATTGAAGTTTACCGGAACCCCACACACACGGACCAGTACCTCCTCTTTGACTCCCATCACCCTCTGGAACACAAACTTGGAGTAATTAGGACCCTACACCACCGGGCAGAACATGTTCCCTCTAAGCCTGAAGGGAAAAAGAAGAAACACACACATGTAAAGGAAGCCCTTAAAACATGCGGTTATCCTAATTGGGCTTTTATAAAGTCAGCAAAGATGCACAGAAAAGAAGATCAGACACCAGCCAGGGAGGATAAGAAAGAGAGACGCAGCAACATTGTCATCCCCTATGTAGCCGGTGTATCAGAGAAACTCAGGAGAGTTTTCTCCAAGCACGACATCCCAGTGTACTTCAGACCCAGCAACACACTCAGACAAAAACTGGTTCACCCGAAAGACAAAACTCCAAAACACAAACTTAACAATGTGGTGTATGCTGTACAGTGCAGCGAGGAATGCTCAGACCTCTACATCGGAGAGACCAAACAGCCACTTCACAAGCGCATGGCACAACATAGAAGAGCCACCTCCACAGGACAAGACTCAGCAGTCCATCTGCATCTTAAGGATAAAGGTCACTCTTTCGAGGATGCCAATGTTCACATTTTGGGCAGGGAAGACAGACGGTTTGAAAGAGGAGTAAAAGAGGCCATTTATGTCCACTGTGAGCGACCATCTTTGAACAGAGGACGGGGCTTACCACACCAACTGTCTGCCATCTATAATCCAGTTTTGAGATCTCTTCCCACATGCCTTAATGCCCACTCGCACCCTGGGCCATCTGACCTCAGGAAATCACATGATAGGGTGGGGCCAGGTTTCACAATGAGCTCACCCGAAACCTTGGCTGATTGTGACCCACACCCATTTTCATGCCTTGGCTCATGTGATTAGGTAGAGGATCATCAGGGGGTCCTTTGTCCCTCTTTAGGGGGGATACTCCCACGGGGTATAAATCTGGGACTCCACCATTTGACCCTAGAACTGAAGAAGCTTCTCAGATGAGAGTTGAAACGTCTTCAAGCAACTTAAAGAAGTCCAGACACTTTTCTTTCCAAGCTGCTTAGACAATCTGTGTGTTTGTTTTCTCACCTCACCTGATGTCTGCTGTTTCTTGTTGCAACACCACCCATAAAGTATCAACCAGACATCAGAACATACACATATGTATGATCTAAAAAAAAAAGTCTCTAGAACCAACATAAAAAAAGCACCCTGTTACCAGGTAAAGTCCTGTATTGAGGAAAAGTTCAGACTTTTAATTAGCCCATTGTTTAATCAGTGGTGGAAAAAACACTCTGATGTTTTCGGAAGTGCAAACCAGGACAAGACAATTAAGAGCTCTGTTTTCAAAATCATAATAAAAGAGAGATCACAATCAACCCCATCCATCTTCTTCACTTATCCGGGGCCGGGTCGCGGGGGCAGCAGCCCAAGCAGTGAAGCCCAGACCGCCCTCTCCCCAGCCACCTCCTCCAGCTTGTCCGGGGGAACACCAAGGCGTTCCCAGGCCAGCCAAGAGATATAATCTCTCCAGCGTGTCCTGGGTCTGCCCCGGAACCTCCTCCCAGTGGGAAATGCCCGGAACACCTCACCCAGGAAGCATCTTTATCAGATGCCCAAATCACCTCAGCTGGCTCCTTTCGATGTGAAGGAGCAGCGGCTCTACTCTGAGCCCCTCCCAGATGGATGAACTTCTCATCCTATCTCTAACGGATAGGCCAGCCACCCTTCGGAGGAAGCCCATTTCTGCCACTTGTTTCTGCAATCTGTTTCTTTCTGTCACTACCCACAGCTCGTGACCATAGATAAGGGTAGGGACGTAGATCGACCGGTAAATTGAGAGCTTCGCTTTTACACTCAGCTCTCTCTTCACCACAACAGACCAGTACAGCATCTGCATCACTGCAGCCGCAGCACAAATCCATCTGTCGATCTCTGCTCCTGTCACTCGTGAACAAGACCCCAGGATACTTAAACTCCTCCACTTGGGGCAGGAACTCGTCTCTGACCCGGAGTGGGGACTCCAACCTTTCCTGGCTGACAACCATGGCTTCAGATTTGGAGTTGCTGATTCTATTCCCACCACTTCACACTCTTAGGTGAGCTGGAGGCCATCACCTGATGAAACCAACTGGACCACATCATCCACGAAAAGCAGAGATGACGTTCTGAGAACACGCAAGTTCCGCCACTTGGCTACGCCTAGCAATTCTGTCTATAAAAATTATGAACAGAATCGGTGACAAAGAGCAGCCCTGGTGCAGCCCATCACCCACCAGAAACGAGTCTGACTTATTGCCGGCTATTGGGACCAAACTCTTGCAATGGTTGTATAAGGATTGGATGGCCAATAGCAATGGGCCAGACACCCCATACTCTCGAAGCACCTCCCACAGGACGCCCTGAGGGCAGTATTGGGAAAGTTACTTTTAAAATGTATTCCACTACAGATTACAGAATACATGCCCCAGAATGTATTTTGTAACGTATTCCGTTAAGTTACTCAATGAGAGTAACGTATTCTGAATACTTTGGATTACTTAATATTAGAGATGGCACGATACCACTTTTTTATGTCCGATACTGATACCGATATCATAAATTTGGATATCTGCCGATACCGATATGAATCCGATATAGTGTTTTTTAATCAATAAAACTGTTTTTTAATATCTTGCTACTTTTTGTATAAGTTCATACTCAAGTTAAAAAAAACAAAACACTAAAGCTATTCTGTTATACCTGCATGCAAAAAATACACTGCACCCAAAATATTTCATAGTTCAGCAACACTGATCAATCTAATAAACTTAAACCTACTCCATCCTCCCTATTCTGGTATTTTAAAGAGTAAGCAACCTAACTAATAGGGTTCTAAAACTCCCAGCAAAAAAAAATAAAAAAAAACAGGGAACCACCCCACCCTCCACCTCATGATGCTTAATCGTCGTAATCATCTTTAATTTGATGCAGTGTGAAAAAAAATGCACAGAAATCAATTATTTTTCAAGAATAATTAAATAGATTCAACATCTTTCTTCAACAGAATTGCAAAATTCACAGATGGTATCTTCCCAAAGGAAAAAGTAGTATAGCTTACTAGGGTATATTACACTTAACAGTTACTATATACAGTAATGGACTTCTATACATTTTACATCAGATTAAAACTTTGGGTGTAAGATTCAGATAATTATTTATTAAAAGCTAGACATGACAATTAGAAAGAAAAGTATTTCTTTGTACTCCCCTTTCCCTGTTAATGCCCTACCTGCCCCCCTGGCTAAACTTTGCTAGACCCGCCCCTGCACAGTTACCAGCCGTCAGCTACGTAGAAAAGGATCCTGGTGTAGAAAGTAATATTAAATAAATTCTAACAACAGCTTATCAACCTTAAATGTGCTGCTGTTGTTCAGCCGCTGGTTTCCTCTTTCTGGTGCAGAGTGGGCCAAAAACAAACAAGAGAGACGGAGTCGCGACAGAAAAGCCGATTAGCTGATCATTGATCAGTTTCATAATAATAATAATAATAATAACTTTATTTATAAAGCACCTTCAAGCAAAGTGCTGTACAACTGTTTGAAATTAAAAGGGTTTAAAAGTAATACATAGCACTACAGATAGGAGACACAGTACAAGTTAAGAACAGAGAAAAAAGAGAAATTAAGAACAAAATAAAAAGAACAAAACATTTAAAACCTAACCTCATGATTGAAGCAGCAACAGGAGAGGGAGGGAGAGAGAATGAGCGGCAGTCGGTCCATATATCGGTTGTTATGCTTAACGCGGGAATGCGTGACAAACATTCAGAGATGAACTTACACACTTGCTTTACCTCTCTCTGGGATACCTTTCTTGGAGATGAAATGCTGGTTTGGTAGCGAGGCTCCAAATGCTCAACCAGACCACCGACAGGTCTCGCTCGCCACAGCCGCTCTATCACATGAGGCATACTGCTCCGACGTGCTAAGGCTATGAGCTGAGTTACACCATGTCGCAAGTTTTGTGAGGTGCTTTCGTGGTATTTAATGGATCGGATTGCATTTTTTATTTTTCTCCAATATCCAATCCAGTAATTTAGGTCAGTATCGAACCAACACCGATACGTAATATTGGATCGGGCCATCCCTACTTAATATATTATCATGCTTTTTACAACTACATGAATGTACTATTGCAGTGTGATTTATTACTATTACTGAAGGTTACTCGCCATACCAATGCCAACTAGTTGAATTGAATTCAAAATCCTGCTCCTCACATACAAGGTCTTAAATAATCAGGCCCCATCTTATCTTAATGACCTTGTAGTACCACATCACCCCATTAGAGCACTTCGCTCTGACACTGCAGGCTTACTTGTTGTTCCTAGAGTATTTAAAAGTAGAATGGGAGGCAGAGCCTTCAGTTTTCAGGCCCCTCTTCTGTGGAACCAGCTTCCAGTTTGGATTCAGGAGACAGACACTATCTCTACTTTCAAGATTAGGCTTCAAACTTTCCTTTTTGCTAAAGCATACCGAAAATCTCCCGGAGCCACCATTCTCCCGAATTTCTTCCGATTTTCCACCCGGACAACAAAATTGAAGAACCATACACCAGATTGGCACTGCCAATTCCAGTTTCCAACAATGGCTACTATTACTGCAGCTACTTAGTTTTAATATTACTCTTCTTAATCTTTCTGGGTCGCAAAATAACTTTTAACATATTTTCAGGCGAGAATGTAGCTGTGTAAACTTCAAATATACAAGCCGGGTGTTGTGCCCAAAAGTGATTGCCTGCCAAAAACTGATTTCCAATGTTTAAGTGTGTTTGTTATGTGCAATATCGTTAAGTATGTTGCTAACTTTGTTAACTTTGGTTAACAGGTATTACAAAGGGGTTATATATAAAATTAAAAAAGTACCTGTTTCTCAAGTATCTTTCTAACTGTGTTATTGTACTTACATTATAATCAATCAGCTCCCTTTTGTCCACTTAAAATATGTTTACAGAACTATTTTTGCATTTGTTGCAATTTCAGCTGTCCTCTTGGGCAGATTACTCTTAAAAGAGACATTTTTAAAGTCAACAAGAATTTTCTTAACTGCATAAATAAAGGATACATAAAAGTCACTGCCAAAAACTGATTGCGGCTTCTACCTTGTTGCTCAAGATGACTTGATATCATTCATGAGGGATACATTTGACATATGTTTCACATATTATAGACAACAAGTTATTTATAGCAGTTTAAATACAAGCAATCAGTTTTTGGCAGACCATCACTTTTTGGTACAACACCAGGTCCTCAGGTCGACGCATCCTCTGAATTTGGACACCCCCGGCCTGTTTCCGGCCGGACAGTAATAACGGTGACATGTAACTTATTTTATCAGATAAATAAACATTGTAAAATTCAAGTTTTTTGTATATATATATATATATATACATATGTATATATGTATATGTATATACCCCCCCCCAACAGCCCTTTTGAATGTCTCCCTAATTCTGAGGTCTCAAGGTTGGCAAGTATGTGCTAGGCTTTGGCCCACATCAGTCTAAAATTGTATGTAACCATGAATAACGTGTTGCGGATAATAATAATGTCCACCAGGAGAGACTGGACAGTATAGATGTAAAACAAATATGCCAGCAGTTTATCTCAGTTAACGAGAGGAGAAGGCATGTGTTTGGCTCCTTCACATAGTGGACATTGAGTTGTTGTGTGGGACACCAGTAGTCCATGTCTGTTGCTGTAACAGTAGTTCATGTTTAGAATCAAAAATCCCAGCTCACTGATTTGATCGGGGAAATAGTGCCTAAAATATTGCATAATTCTGCTGAGAGATCTTTTACTTTGTGGTAATCTTAGATGAGTAGTTTTATGGACAAAAACCAGCAGGTCAATCAGTGTCCCCTTAGTGCTAATGTATCAGAGATGTTGGTGTACTATAACTGAAGTAATGTTGTTAAGTCCTTAAAGTCATATTCTTTTATTGTCATGACTGTATTTGAAGCTATTTTTATTTTTGTATGGTACCTGATTTATATGGAATATGGCTGAAGTAAACTAAAGCCTAAAATACTTTAGTCATTTGTTTAATAGTAATTTAACATTATATAATTCACAAAACTATGAATTGTAGTTTTCAATGGTTTAAAAGCATGTAGAATAGCATATGTAGGCAAGTATATTTCTACTTTTTTATCAAGAAGCAAAGACAAAAAGGAAAAAAAAAAAAAAGAAACAGGGCAGGGTTTGATGGTTGAATCATCCGTTCCCACCAATGCCAAAACCAAATCTACGCCCTTGGTTAATAGACCTCTCTGCACTGAATCACACTTGTTATTAATCTCTGTCTCTCACAGCATGTCTTTATCCTGTCTTCCTTCTCTCACCCCAACCGGTCACAGCAGATGGCCCCGCCCGTCCCTGAGCCTGGTTCTGTCGGAGGTTTCTTCCTGTTAAAAGGGAGTTTTTCCTTCCCACTGTCGCCAAACTGCTTGCTCATAGGGGGTCATATGATTGTTGGGTTTTTCTCTGTATCTACTGTACACTCTAAAGCGCCCTGAGGCGACTTTTGTTGTGATTTGGGGCTATATAAATAAAATTGAATTGAATTGAATTGAATTGAATTGAACTTTTTGCACCAATCTCGTATAGAAAGCTATTCGGCGCGTATATAAAACAGGTCCGTGGCTCCGAACTGTAGTAAAGGGACCTCCGGCTAACACGTGTTGCTCGAGTTCCTGCATTGTGGATTCTTTCATCCTCTCCATGCACCTTGGAAGTAGGTGAAGTTGTGCCAAAAGTGCTTGCTGTGATTTGTCTCCTGAATCCAAACTGGAAGCTGGTTCCACAGAAGAGGGGCCTGAAAACTGAAGGCTCTGCCTCCCATTCTACTAAATACTCTAGGAACAAGAAGTAAGCCTGCAGTGCAAGAGCAAAGTGCTCTAATAGGGTGATATGGTACTACAAGGTCATTAAGATAAGATGGGGCCTGATTATTTAAGACCTTGTATGTGAGGAGCAGGATTTCGAAGTCTGGATTTAACAGGGAGCCAATGAAGGGAAGCCAAAACAGGAGAAATCTGCTCTCTCTTTCTAGTCCCTGTCAGGACTCTTGCTGCAGCATTTTGGATTAACTGAAGGCTTTTCAGGGAGTTTTTAGGACATCCTGATAATAATGAATTACAGTAGTCCAGCCTGGAAGTAATAAATGCATGAACTAGTTTTTCAGCATCACTCTGAGACAGGATATTTCTAACTTTAGAGATGTTGCACAAATGGAAGAAAGCAGTTCTACATATTTGTTTAATATGTGCGTTGAAGGACATGTCCTGGTCAAAAATGACTCCAAGGTTCCTCACAGCATTACTGGAGGCCAAGGTAATGCCATCCAGAGTAAGAATCTGCTTAGATACCATATTTCTAAGATTTTCAGGGCCGAGTACAATAACCTCAGTTTGATCTGAATTAAGAAGCAGAAAGTTAGCGGCCATCCAGGTCTTTATGTCTTTAAGACATTCCTGCAGTTTAACTAATTGGTGTGTGTTATCTGGCTTCATGGATAGATAGAGCTACGTGTCATCTGCATAGCAGTGAAAATTTATGCTATGTCTTCTAATGATACTGTCTAAGGGAACCAAGTATAATGTAAACAGAATTGGTCCTAGCACTGAACCCTGTGGAACTCCATAATTAACATAATTAATGATGGACAAAAAAAGTTTCCCACTGCATTTTGTGAAGGAAGGATAGAGAAGAGAGAACTCTGAAAGGTTTTTAATGATATCTTCCTTACCTGTGATTCTGGTAATCATGTTGTTCTTTGTCCTCAATGACCTAACATCTGCTTTTGACACTGTAGAGCACAACATTTTACTGTCTTGTTTACACAACCTAGCAGGCTGATTTAGGCCCTATCTTTCTGACAGACCTTTTATTGTTAACATTCTAAGGGTATGAGCCCTTTTCTGCTGCTTTTCAGTTTAGGGCCTCTGCTTTTTTTCACTATATTTACAGCCCTTGGGAACCATCCTCAGAAGGCATGGAATATCCTTCCACTGTTATGCCGATAACTGCTAGATTTATCTGCCTCTGAAGCAGAAAGACGCCTTCTCTAATAAACCAATTCCAGCATGTCTAGAAGACATTAAATCTTAGATGTCCCTAAAACTTTTTAAGATGTCATTCAAGCAAAACTTAGGTGATTGTGTTTGGTCCTAGCGAACCATGCAATCCATCCGCTGTTGATCTGGGACCCCTGGCAGAGTACTTTAAACCTGTAGTTACAAACCTGGGTTTTAAGATGGACAGTGATTTTAAATTGGACACTCAAATTAGGGCTATTGTTAAGTCCAGTTTTTATCATTTAAGGCGCTTGGCAAAGGTAAGACCTATTTTATCCAGGCCACAATTTGAAACAGTAATCCATGCTTTTATTTCATCTCGTTTGGATTACTGTAATGCTCTGTATTTTGGAGTTAGTCGGTGTCTTCTCTCTCGTCTGCAGCTGGTCCAAAATGCTGCTGCACGACTTTTAACCAAGCGCAAAAGAGAGCACGTAACTCCTCGCTTCACTCCATTGGCTGCCTGTATATCTTAGAGTTCATTTCAAAATTCTGTTTGCTTTTAAATGTTTAAATGGTAGTACCGCACCTTACTTCTCTGAGCTTCTTCGTCCTTACTTATCCCCCATGTTTCTCAGGTCAGCTGACAAGCTGCTCCTTGAGGTACCCAGGTCCAAGAGAAAGCTCAGAGGGGGCGGGGGTTTCTCTATTGCTGCTCCTACTTTCTGGAACAATCTGCCCCAGCAGATAAGAGAGGCCCCTTCTTTGTTCACTTTTAAAACACATCTTAAAACCCATTTTTACTCCTTGGTGTATGATGACCCTGATTTTATTGTTTTAGTTTAATATAATGTGCTAATTTTATTGTCTTAAGGTAAATTCTAATCATCATTTTATACTATTTTATTTTTGCTATTTGTGCTGATTTTATCATTTTAAATGTAATTCTAGTCAACATTTTATATATTTTTTTTAATTTTTATTCTTATTCAGTATATTGTCTTTGGTCATGTCAAGTGTACAGCACTTTGTTTTCAGCTGGAAGTTCTGAAAGTGATGTAACACTAATGTGTCTCTAAACTATATAGATAGGGAACTGGGATGTTCGGATTAAATCTGACAGACTTACAACTTAAAACACTCATAAATATTGTGTTCTATATCTGATTGCCTCAAGGCCTTAAGATATCCTCCACACTGTGCACCTGAACATATAAAAGTGGTAATTGCCTCTTTCATTGAATTTTGAGTGTTTTAATCAACGTTGTTACACCTAAGGTGTTCCTGGTCAAAAGTGACCATAGAAAATGAATGGGAATCCACTCATTCACTCACTCACTCGCTGATTGAACGACCCACTGAATGACCCACTGATGGACCAGTCAATTTTGACCGAGAATACTAAGGTAAGGGGCGGATGGTGAACACAACTGGCGGGCTAGTCAGTATGCCAAGTTTGCACCTGAGGCAGAGGACAGAGGCTGGAAGATCAAGGTGCACCTGGTGGAAGTGGGGTGCAGGGGCTTTGTTGCCAGTACAACAGCAAAACTGCTTAGAGAGATTGGGATCAGAGGACAGGCGCAACAGCAGGCTATAAGAGAATTAGCTAACACTGCTGAGAGGACCAGTCACTGGCTATGGCTAAAAATAACAACAACAATCTTTATTTATATAGCACATTTAAAAATCAGTGGTATACCAAAGTGCTTAACATACGAGAGGGTCGGATATAAGTAAAAGAGAAAGATGGGGATTGGGAAGCTCATCTTTAACCGGAAGGTTGCCGGTTGGATCCCCCTGCTCTCTCTGTCCTGGTCATTGTGTCCTTGGGCAAGACACTTTACCCTACTGCCTACTGGTGCTAGCCAGAGGGGACAATGGCGCAATATGGCAGCCTCGCTTCTGTCAGTCTGCCCCAGGGCAGCTGTGGCTACAACTGTAGCTTGCCTCCACCAGTGTGTGAATGTGAGAGTGAATGAATAGTGGAATTGTAAAGCGCTATATAAATGCAATCTATTATTATTAAATGCATGTAGATTAAAGAAAATTATTTTTACCTGGATATGATTGTCTCTGATTAGCCTAAGGTACAAAACATGCTGAGGACGACAATGAATTTTTTCTAGCTCCTCAAGAATTAAAAAAATTTACAAAAAAATGGAGCAACATTTCTGAGTTTAAAGTTTCCACGCCCTGGCACTAGCGACCAGAAAAACACGGAAGTAAGGGCAGACTTGAACAAAGGCTAGATGGCCGTGCAATTTCACAGCCGCTCGCTTCTGTCCTACCTGAGTCTCCTAAGTCTCAAAGTCTTTCTATGTGGAGTTTGCATGTTTGCGTGGTACTCCGGCTTCCTCCTACAGTCGAAAGACATGCACTTAATGGGGATAGGTTAATTGGAAAAGCTAAATTGCCCATAGCAGTGAATGTGAGCGCAAATGGTTTTCTTTGTCTGTTATTTCTGTTTACAGATCGCTGCGACAGACTGGCGACCTGTCCAGGGTGTACCCCACCTCTCGCCCTAAGACACCTGGGGTAGGCTCCAGCCCCTCATGACCCTGAAAAAGGATAAGCGGAAGCGATGGACGGATGAATATTATGTACTTTAAGTGAATTAAAATAAAACAATCTGGAAAATTTTACACTGAAAATATGAAAATGCACATTGTGCGAGTGGGTATTAAAGTGTCTAGTGCTGGGATGTGTTAAGAATTCAGTTAAGTTCAATCAAATGCCTTTATTGGAATTGCATTTGAAACTCGACAAATGTTGATTTACATCACAAGGGTCCCAAACAAGCACATACTGACACATGCACTTCTCACATTTAAGCAGCAATAATGCACCTGCTGAGATAATGTTTATTCTTGATTTGCTGAATTGATGGGTAATTTTCTGTGCTGTGTTCATGATGCATTGGAAATTCTGGAGCCTGTCCTCAAAGTCTCCATTGATGTACAGAAGAAGATTGTCTGCTCTACACTTCCAGAAATCCATGATGACTTCCTCTGTTTTCTTGGTGTTGCGGTTGAGGTTATTCATGGAGCACCAGGTGGACAGCCTCTGAACTCATCTCTGTAGGCAGTGTTACGGAATAAATATATTCTTAGTGCTTATTTGCTGTTTATATTGTTTTATAGAGGGCAGCGTAGTAAAAATGCCACTTTGAGTTAGAATGTGTGCTAAAGGTCACAGAGTACTGTGTAAGACAGGAAACTCTGCAGGAGACGCTTTATGCAGAGCTGCAAAAGTAGACAGGAAGTTAAACTAGGCAGAGTGCAGCGCAGGAGTTGTTTATATCGAAACTATGTGTGACGTATGACTGATTATGTTATGCACATTCGGCTTTTAATGCTTCAGATCTGCTCAGGATTTAGCCTGTGCACATCTCCTTTTCCGGAAATGTAGAATAAAGATGATTTTTGAGTTTTGACCACACTGAGTCGGGTTTTTCTCGGTCAATAAAAGAATATGAAAGAACCGGATTTGATAGCAGTCTCATCTCCATTTCAGATGTGTCCAACTGTGGCATTCCCATCCTCAAAATTATGTTTTGGGGTTACTGGTGCGGATTGGTATGCAGTCATGCTTGTATAGTGAGTGTAGAATGGGCTCAGGACACAGTCTTTTGGTGTGCTTACAGTGTGACTGTGGAGGACAGATGGGGGCCAAGGTTTACTCTTTGTGGGTGATCTGCACGTAATTTCCACTCTATTCCAAATGTTGCAGGGCAGAGTGGAGAACCATATTGATGGCATCCTCTGTCGACTGTTTTTTCCTATATGCAAAAACAGGTGCAGGTCACAGGATAAGAGGAGCCTGGATTTGATGTGTTTTAATATCAGCCTGTCAAAACACTTCATGACAGCAGACTTAAGTGGGACTGGTCTGTAGTCAGTCAGGGTGCTGGGGTTGGCTTTATTGGCCACTGGGATGGTGATTGCAGACTTCAGACAGGTGGCTTGTGCTAGGAGATTGAAGATTTAAGACTTTTGTGAAGACTTCTGTGAGCTGGTCAGCTCATGCCTTAAGTACCCTACTTGACACGCTTTCCCCGAGTTCACTGCTCAAAGCACCTGTCTCATGTTGTTGTACAGTCAGTGGTTTCTTGTGGTCGTCAGGTTGAATCAATGCACCCAGCCTAAGTCTTTTTTCCTCAAACTTGGCGAACAAGTGATTTCACTCCTCTGCCAGTGAGGGGTGGATGTTCTGAGGGGAAGGACTGCTGCTTTTTATGACTTATTCAATTTGTTTGCCTTGCCACGCCTGACTGGAGTCATTGTTTGTGACGTGGTCCTCCATTTTCCTTTATAGGTCAGTTTTGCAGCCCTAATACCCCTCTAAAGGTCTAGCTATGATGTAGTGAGCACTGTCCCCTGCCCTGAATGCAGTGTCCAGTATTCCGAGGAGGTTGCCGATATCAATGGCTTATTGTTGGGATGTGTCCAACTGCAAACAATACAAATGCAAATGCAAACAAACAGCACATGTATTGTTTGTGTGTAAATGTTCATGTCCTGGTGTTCAAATAATGTCCATTCTGTCCATTAGAAAGAGTCCTCCAGCTGGCGGGAAGCAGTGTCTGGCCATGTTTTTATATTCTTAGTGACTAGTGGTTCCTGTTTTAATAGGTATATATGCTGGTCGTGGTGAAGGAGAGGCACAGTCCTGTAGACATGCCTAATGTTTGTTCTATTGTTTTTCCCTCCGGTGACACTTTCCACATACTGTAAGAAGTCAGGAAAAAATCACCAGCAATGACGAAAATCCTGTCTGGATGTATGTGCATCTGTTTGCTGTTTGGTTTCCTGAAGTTGTGCTCGCTAACTGCTGCCACTAGATGTCACCAAAGTCTTCTGTATGTTTCTGCTCTTTAAAGATGTGTGGCGCAGGGGTGAAACCCTTTAGTGTGATGGGTTGGAGGACGAGTGTCAAGTTGAAATCCAGCTGCAATTTAACATAAATATGAATTTTTCATTGTGTTCATCATATTCTTTAACCGACCACCCAGAACTAACCTTGGGTTAAAAGATAGTTTAAACATGTAACTGCTGAACATGATTTCCACTCATGTTGGCTGAAATTGTTTCATGTTTATGTTGCTGCCCCTTAGACTGGACTCACATCCAACTCTAGATGATATTTTATTTATGTTTCTACTTTAATGAATTTGTTATCTTGTCAATCTCTGGAAATTAATCAGTGCAAGATAAGATTTGATCACTAATTACTCTGAAGTTCATCCAACATGTGGAGCTTTTTTCTTAGTTCTTTGGACACACAGTGGGATGGAAAAGTTTGGGCAACCTTGTTAATAGTCATTATTTTCCTGTATAAATGGTTGGTTGTTACAATAAAAAATGTCAGTTAAATATATCATATAGGAGACACACACAATGATATTTGAGGAGTGAAATGAAGTTTATTGGATTTACAGAAAGTGTGCAATAATTGTTTAAACAAAATCAGGCAGGTGCATAAATTTGGGCACCACAAAAAAAGAAAGGAAATCAATATTTAGTAGATCTGCCTTTTGCAGAAATTACAGCCTCTAAACGCTTCCTGTAGGTTCCAATGAGAGTCTGGATTGTGGTTGAAGGTATTTTGGACCATTCCTCTTTACAAAACATCTCTAGTTCATTCAGGTTTGATGGCTTCCAAGCATGGACAGCTCTCTCTAACTCACACCACAGATGTTCAATAATATTCAGGTCTGGGACTGAGATGGCCGTTCCAGAACGTTGTACTTGTTCCTCTGCATGAACGCCTTAGTGGATTTTGAGCAGTGTTTCGGGTCGTTGTCTTGTTGAAAGATCCAGCCCCGGCGCAGCTTCAGCTTTGTCACTGATTCCTGGACATTGGTCTCCAGAATCTGCTGATACTGAGTGGAATCCATGTGTCCCTCAACTTTGACAAGATTCCCAGTCCCTGCACTGGCCACACAGCCCCACAGCATGATGGAACCACCACCATATTTTACTGTAGGTAGCAGGTGTTGTTCTTGGAATGGTGTTCTTTTTCCTCCATGCATAATGCCCCTTGTTATGCCCAAATAACTCAATTTTAGTTTCATCAGTCCACAGCACCTTATTCCAGAATGAAGCTGGCTTGTAAAAATGTGCTTTAGGAAACCTCAAGCGGCTCTGTTTGTGCTGTGGGCGGAGAAAAGGCTTCCTCTGCATCACTCTCGCATACAGCATCTCCTTGTGTAAAGTGCACTGAATGGTAGAACGATGCACAGTGACTCCATCTGCTGCAAGATGATACTGTAGGTCTTTGGTGCTGGTCTGTGGGTTGACTCTGACTGTTCTCACCATTCGTCGCTTCTGTCTATCCCAGATTTTTCTTGGTCTGCCACTTCGAGCCTCTGAGACAGCTTTCTGTATCTTTCCCATAAACCATGATGGTGAACAATCTTTGTCTTCAGGTCATTTGAGAGTTGTTTTGAGACCCCAATGTTGCTACTCTTCATTAAAAGAGGAGGGAAACTTAAAATTGACCCCCTTAAATACTCTTTCTCATTATTGGATTCACCTTTGTATGTAGGTCAGGGGTCACTGAGCTTACCAAGCCAATTTGAGTTCCAATAATTAGTTGTAAAGGTTTTGGAATCAATAAAATGACAACAGTGCCCAAATTTATGCACCTGCCTGACTTTGTTTAAACAAATATTGCACACTTTCTGTAAACCCAATAAACTTCATTTCACTTCTCAAATATCACTGTGTGTGTCTGCTGTATGATATATTTAACTGACAGTTTTCATTCTAACAACCAACAATTTATACAGGAAAATAATGACTATTGACAAGGTTGCCCAAACTTCTGGATCCCACTGTACAAGGATGAACAGCAGCATAGAAAATAGTTTAGAAAATATAGCTGAGCAGGTTTGTTCCCGACGCACGCTCAGTCATATGAGGTGTGGTTATTGAAGCTGCTTCTCATTGCATAACAAAGCTGCTGTAACAAAACAAATTTCCCACATGTGAGACTAATAAAGGTATCTTATCTTATAAGCTTTCAGCCGCACCTCATAGCTTAGCCTGTTGTGCATTAACAGGCGCTCAGAATTAGAATTGATTGTTTTGTGCATTGAAGTCAACAAACAACTGCAATCATTTTTCTGGAGGCTTAGGAGGTGGTTGAGTCTTCACTGAGGAATGCCACATATCCGTCAAACAAAAGAGAACACGTCACTGGCAGCTACGACACCATGAAACCTGTCCTATCTGACCTTTAATCAGCTATTTCTGTCATTAGGTGTTTCTAAAGTATGATTGAGACATAATGGTTTAATACTGATGATCTGTCAACAACATCTTCTAAAAAAAAGTCCTCAGATCTTCAACTGGTGGAGTCCTGTACTGCAGGCGTGTCCAGACGTTTTATCAGCAAAAGTTTCTGTAATCACTGGTGGGAGATGCTGCTGCTTTCAAGATGTCAACGTTTCATTACAAGTAAGAGTCCCGGGTTGCACTTTGTTTTATGGCACATTATCAGATATGATGAGCTGTATCATATCTGATAAAAACATTTTCTTTATTAAACTGTAAACACAGTGACACTCTGATCTGACACCTCACTGAATATGGTGCCATTATTAACCTCATATATGTGTTTTAAATTCAAAACAGACAGTTATTACAAGACAATAATTTTAATGGATCTTTATCTAGCACAGTTTTATTTTATTACAGGGTGATTTGTTGCTCATTTGAGGAAACCTCTTTTTTAAGCTCTACTTTTAAAGAAGACAAAATTCCTTTTTGCTAAAGCATATATCTCTGGCTCTCTTCCACAGCATGTCTTCTATTAATAGAAGTTGGGTAGGAAGCATTTTTGGCAATGCTTCATCTTCTGCTTTCCGTTTGTGTGGGACCCCCATCAAAAATCTGTCCATTAGGCTCGCAGCGTCCTAGCATTCTTTATTTATTCATACTGCGCTCTCCCTGCATTGGCTCTGCCCACTTTGGGAACCGTGGGCTCTGTGGAAAAGTGACCCTGAGCACACAGCGGGAGCATTCTGCATCCAAGTGTGAAATAGAAAGTTGCCGTTGCAAGCAATGTGAGGATCATGTGTAGAACTGAGAGTATGAAGCACGCACTAAATGCATTTATATAGTAATTTTTTTTTTTTCAAATGAACTCTCACTTACATGAAATTACTTTTCAGGTCTGGATTTCATGTTGATGCCAATGGTTTGTATTGTCGGTGTCACAGTAAGAACTTACCTCACTAACAGGAACACCTTTTATTAAAACTACCTGCACACTAGTTATGGGATTTCCGGCTCTTTTTAGAGAACCGGCTCTTTCGGCTTGGCTCACTAAAAAGAGCTGGCTCTTTTGGCTCCGAACCGGCTCTTCGGGTTGTTTTGTTGCTTTAATTAATTTATTAGTAACAATAATATAAAATTATGCACAAAAGGAATTACTAATGTAAAAAAAAGTGGTTTTATTTATATATGTTTATATATAAATATATGCGGTGGCCCCTAGAGACAAAGCACGTACAAACTCCAAAAAGCACGTACAAACTCCAAAACACATTTCTAGCTTTAACTGAACTTCAAAACAGAGCTACCTAGATCACTTAAATTACACAATTGAAAGCATATGTGTATTGTCTGTGTATTTATACACAGGCACTCATATATATTAGAATAATTTAAAAAAAAATGTTCATTTACCTGTTACTACCACACACCATATCCGGTCGTTGGTACTTGCTGGCTTGTGTAGCCACTAGGTAACAAAAGCTCAACACTGCCCCCTAGCATCCTGGAGCACTTGTGTTGTCTTTTGTACGTGCTTTGTCTCTAGGGGCCACCGTAAATATACTTTTATTTATTCACTCCACATAAAATGTAATAAATAAATCATATAATACAAAAACCAACTATTTACATTTCAACTTTTAACTATTTAAATTTTCAGGTTTTTCCTTTTAAACAAATTTAAAGTGAAAAAACACAAAACATTGCAAACCACAACACAATTAAATATAAATTAAAATATGAAAACAAAAAGAAGATTCTCTGTCATATGGGCCTGCATGAATAAACTTTCTGAATCCTTTATCATCTGTAACTGAAAATAGTTGTGGATGATTACTATACCTTTCTAATGTGACGTTGTTGTCCCTGGCTCTCTTTCTCTCTCTCCCTCCCGCTCTGTTCCTGTGCTACTGCCAGTGTAACTACCGCCCCTCTTCCCAGCGCAAAGCACAAGGCTCGCGTGCGGAGTGAAGCGGAAAAAAAGTGCGAGAGAGGGTGAGAGAAAGAAAAAAAAACCCACGGCTCGCGATAAGCAGCCGGCTCGCATCATTCATGTCAAAGATCCGGCTCTAAGAGCCGTTTTGTTCGCGACCGACACATCACTACTGCACTCACTGAACACTGAGTGGAGGCTGGAGTAGATACAAACCATCATTGTTCTTTTAATTAATAAACTGAGTCATCTACAATTATAACATGTTTATTAAAAGATAATTAGACCTCCAATTTGTAGTTTTATGTTAACTCGAAGAAAGAAGGCTGGAACTCAAAGACTGTACTGGAAGCATGCCCACTGGAGTTTATGTACACAGATTCAATCTGTCTGATCACAGTTTAGAATCAATGTTAAATCATTAAAAGTGATGATTGCAGTGAGTCCACTAAGAAGCAAGCAGCTCTTCATACTTTCCAGTGCTGTTTACTGCACTGCTATCACTGTTTTGCCAGTTCAGTAAATGACGGCACTCCTTCTTAGCCTGTTCAACCTACTTTCATTTCAAACCTGCAGTCAGACTCTCCTTCAGTGTTCATGGGAGGGTTTTAACTTCAACTCAGATAGACTCAATTTGATATACCTAAAAGGGTTTAATTTACCAACAAAGAATCAATAGAGACCATAGAAAGTGAAGAAAATGACCTTCAGGGTGACCAAGAAGGCAACCACGAAGCACTGAAGTCCTACAGAATCATCCTCACAATAAACAGCACATTCATAATAGATGTTTTCATTATGAAAATAACCATAACAAACAACTTTGATTTCTTGGTGCTATAAAGAGATACTAGAACAATCAAAACAAAAGAGTGAATGAAGACAGTCACCACCCTAAAGTATAGAATATTTCTTTGCATTGGGTGTGTTGCTGCTTAAATGCATCATCAGACTGTAATAGACTGTGCTGTCAGTCAGCTTGTTGGTATTTACCAGGAGAATAAAAAAGAATCTACATGCTTTTGTTAAACATGTCCCTGGTTCTGATCACTGATGTCAGCAGCTGCTGCACACAGTGAATCAAACGAACAAATTTCCCACGCGTGGGACTAATAAAGGTTATCTTATCTGTTATCTTATCTTAAACATCTCTGCGCAATATTTACAAAAGACTTCCTACAAAACATTTCATGTAAAAGTAACTTATGTTAACTGAACCTTACTCGTCAGTCCATCAATACGGCAGTTATGTGACCCACACTGTAGTGCTGGGGATGAATGTGTGAAATGAACGAGGATTTGTATTTTGAGATAGAGATATCAAAAAATGTCTTAGAACTGGCTGGTTCTGATAGGTTTGTAGCTTAAACCGATTCGCTGGAACGTTGAAGACAATGTAATTACACAGCAAAGCAAGACACGAGTAGGCAACGTTCTTTATGTTTTACGTGCACGGGAGAGAACTGAACAAACGCCGTTCCTTCGCTTGACCCCAGTTGCTCTCCTCCGCTCCCCCGTAACACTGCTCTTTTATTGTGGTTACATGAATATGCATAGGTTCATTAACATATGACATCTTAAATAGGTATACATGAGAACAAAGAATACCTTGTGTGTGTGTGTGTGTGTGGGGGGGGGGGGGTCAAAGCATGACCCCATAAATGACTTCCCTAAACCTGCTGGTCTGGAAGTCCAGCAGTTCATCTAAACAAAAGGCACTTAGCCTAAAACAGATATAGATACGTTTATCCTACCATAAAACAATAAGACAAGGTACGACCTCTCCCATGCTCCCAGAGTGCTCTGGAATGCACACAAAGTTTGCAGACTATTAGGGATCAAACCTCTACCAATCTACAACTGATTATAAAACTCTAAGCATATGTGAGTAGATATTTCTAGGCATAAATGACAATCACAATACAAATCTAACAGGTTCTGTGATTTTAAAAATAAAGCTTTCCAGTAAAGTGCCATATTTGCCACATGGCAAAAGACAATTAGTCTTTGTTTGTACATAAATGTTTGTACATAAAAAAAAACAATTAATGAAAATAAAAAAGGGATAATTTCATGTTCATAGTCTTACAATTCCCCAGCAGCATAAGTCTTGAGCAGTTTTGTAGGAATGGGGTCTAAAAGACACGTTGATGGTTTGGAGGAAGTAATAATTGAAGTTAACTCAGAAAGATCAATTAGAGAAAAAGACTATAAATGAATATCAATGTAACTGAAAGTAGCTGTAGATAATGTTACATCTGTGAAATGACAGCCTGTTCTCACTCCCCAGGCATAATATACTGATGATTTGTCATGTCCCGCAGTGTTCCTAAGGAAAGCGAAAGGTGATCGTTTGCGTTCTTATGCTACACACCAGGTTATGCATGAAAACCAGTAGAATGATGCTCCCACGGTAATACTTGTTCCAGCCATGTATTCCAGCCCTAACCATAACCTTATCCCTAACCTTAACCAGCACTTTAATAATGTTAAATAGTGTTTTCCAGAGCAATTTAAGTAAAACAAATGTACATGTGTAGATTCATTCCAAACGGTTCTAATGTTTCCTCATTTTTCTGATCTCGTCATATAGGGACCTGTTGGGTGCCTGGAAGCGTAATATACAGACGATTTGCCACCTAGCGTAAAATGTTACGCTTTGGGAGTGAGAATGTGTTGGAGATGTCACGGCTGGGGCAGCAGTCGTGTTGAGGAAAGGATGACCCAAAATGCAAGCAGCCGACTGATGATATGAGTGAGAGTTTATTTACAGAAGTGGCTGGGTGGCAAACAGGCAGTGAGGCCTGGCAAATAACTGAAGGAGACCTAAACTGGGATAAACTAAATAACAAACCTGAAGTCATACGAAACGGCTGCGGGGCAGAGAGACACAGATGAACACAGATGAACACAGATGAACGCAGAGAAGTGCAGAGATACACAGACTAACGCAGACTAACGCAGATGAGCCGACGACAGGCACAGACTGACACCCACTATATATACACACACAAACAAGGAGACCAGGTGATGACATACAGGTGGGAGCACAGCTGATTCTAATACACAAGACGACCTGAGGATACAAGCTGAACACGATGACAACAGACAGACCGTCAGAATAAAACAGGAAATCCAGAACACGAACAGGGCACAAGGGGAGGACACAGAATACCAAAATCAGAATACACCCGAGGCACAAAATGAACTTCAAGGAAACAAAACACTGGGTCAAAATGACCCAGGACCATGACAGCACCCCCCCTCCAAGGGCTGGCTCCAGACAGCCCAAAACAAAACAGACGACCACCCCAGGGCGGGCGGCGGGGGCCCAGGACGGAGGGACCAACACCAAACAAAAGAAGCCCCAGCGAGTTACAGGAACTGTCCAAAATACAAACACACATGCTGGAGTCCTCGAACAGGGTCCCAAAACACAGTTCAGGAGGCCGGCCCGGAGGCTGACAACTCAGGAGTCTGAAACAGTTCACCTCCGGAGGCCGGCCACGTTGGCGATACAAATCCAAAAGCCGACCGCGCGGAAGGCAGCGGTGGCGAAGTGGAAACAGTTCAGGGGGCCGTCCGTGCACACGGCAACGGGCAAACAGTTCAGGGGGCCGTCCGTGCACACGGCAACGGCGGTGGCAGAGCAGGTCCGGAGGTTGGCCGCGAAGCCAGCGGTGGCGGCGAAGTTCTTTCAGGAGGCGCCCTCGGCGGCCATGATGCCAGCTTAGAGGCCTGGAAAGCGGCCAACAAGGATGAGGTGGCACAGGGCGAGCTGGCTCTGACGGCAGTGTTGACGAGGCTGAGGCTGACTCGGAGGCTGCAGCCAGAACTGGACCAGGCGAGGCAGGAACAGATGCTGAGGCCGGACCAGGCGGCGAGGCAGGAACAGATGCTGAGGCCGGACCAGGCGGCGAGGCAGGAACAGATGCTGAGGCCGGACCAGGCGGAGAGGCAGGAACAGATGCTGAGGCCGGAGCAGGCGGCGAGGATGAAGGCGCGGAGGCTGCAGCTGGAGAGGATGAAGGCGCGGAGGCTGCAGCTGGCGAGGATGAAAGCGGAGGCTGCAGCTGGCGAGGATGAAGGCGCGGAGGCTGCAGCTGGCGAGGATGAAGGCGTTGCGGGGGCTGGGCCAGGCGACGCTGAAGATGAAGCGGACTTGGAGGCTGGACCAGACGAGGATGAAGCCGGAGCTGGACCAGGCGACGGCGTGGGAGAAGCTGATGAGGATGAAGCTGCTGCTGGAACAGCTGGTGGCTGGACAGGCCTCGGGCCCCCAGCAGGCGAGGAAGGAGGCTGGACGGGCTCCTCGGGCCCCCAGCTGACGACGAAGGAGGCTGAGCGGTCCCTGGACCCTCCAGCTGACGAGTCAGGAGGCTGGGACAGGCTCCTCGGCCCTCCAGCTGATGACAAAGGAGGCTGGAGCGGTCCCTCGGGCCCCCAGCTGACGAGGCAGGTTGCTGGACGGGCTCCTCGGGCCCTCCAGCGGAGACAGGAGGCGGGCGGTCCCTCGGACCCTCCAGCTGACGAGGCAGGTTGCTGGACAGGCTCCTCGGGCCCTCCAGCGGAGACAGGAGGCAGGCGGTCCCTCGGACCCTCCAGCGGAGGCGAGAATGGGCTGGCCGGGCTCTCCAGAACCCCAGCGGACATGAGGACGGGCTGGCCGGGCTCTCCAGAACCCCAGCGGACATGAGGACGGGCTGGCCGGGCTCTCCAGAACCCCAGCGGAGACTAGAATGGGCTGGCCGGGCTCTCCAGAACCCCCAGCGGAGACTAGAATGGGCTGGCCGGGCTCTCCAGAACCCCCAGCGGAGACTAGAATGGGCTGGCCGGGCTCTCCAGAACCCCCAGCGGACATGGTCACAGAACCAGCGGGCACAGGGCCCCTGGCACACATCGGGCTGATTGCAGCTGCGCGGAGCACTGGCCCTGCTCAGGCAGCGACAGCTGGGTGCAGTCCTCAGCTGGAGTCTTAGCCTTCAGGGGTCCAGAGTGGGCTGAGGGCTGAAACAGCCTCTGGGGAGGCCCTGAAGTGCATCACAGTTTCTGAGATGGCCAGCTTTTGAGGACTGATAACAATATTGTGTTGTTTGTCTCTCTGCTTAGACTGAACAGATGAAAAACAGGTCTTTTCGGGTTGGATCGACTTAGCTTGTTGTACAGGAGGAGTAGGTGAAGATGACGACTGAATAGGTGGCTGATCTGAGGGTGACTGAAGTAAAGGTTGGAACAATAATGGTGGCGAAGTTGGAGACTGAGCTGATGATAAGGCTGATGATTCTTTTACCAACTGAGCTATAGACTGGGAAATGGACTGTAACATAGTTTGTAATAAGTCTGGCTGTGACTGTAACTGAGCTATGGGTTGTGAGGCTGAATGTGATGGAGGTGACGACTGAGCGGCTAGCTGAGCTCCTGGAGGCTGGGCAGCTAAGTGAGCTCCTAGAGGCTGGGCAGCTAAGTGAGCTCCTAGAGGCTGCTGGGCAGCTAAGTGAGCTCCTAGAGGCTGCTGGACAGCTAAGTGAGCTCCTAGAGGCTGCTGGGCAGCTAAGTGAGCTCCTAGAGGCTGCTGGGCAGCTAAGTGAGCTCCTAGAGGCTGCTGGGCAGCTAAGTGAGCTCCTGGAAACACATTCTTGGAAACGACAGTTGCAGGTGAGCCAGGGAAAACACCATCGTCCTTACTGGCTGCACAAAAAACGGCCCCAGAATAAACGGTCCTTAAACTGGAAGGCTTGTGGTTACTGTCTTTTTTACTCACCACAGCCGGCAACTCAGAAGTCTCAGGACACGGCTGTGGCGATGGGCGTCGGCGGCGTGAACGTCGCTTCCCTCTGGGGGATAGCACTGACCGGCCGGGTAATTCCACATCCGGCGTGCCAGGCCGCAGATTCCCCGGCGGGCAGAGCAAAACATTCGCCGCCGGGCTGGGTTGGGAAGCGGTAGCGGCTGGAGGGTGAAGATGAAGCTCGTTGAGGATGAAGTCCTGTGCGAGCGGGTGAAGAGAGTCCAGAAGCCAGGTGTGAGTAGATATTAACTGCTGTAGCCTGGCTTCTACAGCGCGGCTGAGTTCCCCTCCCTCATGTTCAAGCCACAGGTTAACCAACCTCGAAGCAGTGTCAATTAATTCCTCCCGAAACTCCTGGGAGGGTGCGGATGCTGCTGGGTCCATGTTTGGTCGGCTTGTACTGTCACGGCTGGGGCAGCAGTCGTGTTGAGGAAAGGAGGACCCAAAATGCAAGCAGCCGACTGATGATATGAGTGAGAGTTTATTTACAGAAGTGGCTGGGTGGCAAACAGGCAGTGAGGCCTGGCAAATAACTGAAGGAGACCTAAACTGGGATAAACTAAATAACAAACCTGAAGTCATACGAAACGGCTGCGGGGCAGAGAGACACAGATGAACACAGATGAACACAGATGAACGCAGAGAAGTGCAGAGAAGTGCAGAGATACACAGACTAACGCAGACTAACGCAGACGAGCCGACGACAGGCACAGACTGACACCCACTATATATACACACACAAACAAGGAGACCAGGTGATGACATACAGGTGGGAGCACAGCTGATTCTAATACACAAGACGACCTGAGGATACAAGCTGAACACGATGACAACAGACAGACCGTCAGAATAAAACAGGAAATCCAGAACACGAACAGGGCACAAGGGGAGGACACAGAATACCAAAATCAGAATACACCCGAGGCACAAAATGAACTTCAAGGAAACAAAACACTGGGTCAAAATGACCCAGGACCATGACAGGAGATGATTATGAGTAGATTAAGAAGTAAAATTATTAAGAAGATAATCGACCTCTGTTGGAGTAGCGTTCAGATAGCTGCTCTGCTCTGTGTTGGTACAGGGCATTGAAGATGATAACAGTGGGTGGATTATATTCTTAAACTTAGTTACAGCACTTTCAGAAAGACATCTACTGTGATAAAGTCTACTCTCCACTGCTGTGTAATCAATTATTGTAAATGTAAATGTTATCAGGAAATGATCAGACAGCAGAGGGTTTTCAGGTAACAATGTTATACTGCCTGTATTTATCAGTAATGTACCACAAGCCTTCAAGATGGCAGAAGTTAAAAAGCCATCTCTAGACCCAGCTGTCTTAGCTAATTGTAGGCCAATCTCCAACCTTCCTTTCATATCAAACATCCTTGAAAGAGTAGTTGTCAAACAGCTAACAGATCATCTGCAGAGGAATGGCTTATTTGAAGAGTTTCAGTCAGGTTTCAGAGCTCATCATGTCAAAGAGAGTCGGGGTTAAATCAGACAGATATAATTTATGTAGGCTCTCAAATGAGTTATGATCTGATATGGATGAGGACTCAGGTTTCGTTTTAAAGCTGGGAAAACTAAAATGTCTTTTGAATGTGGTCAGAGTGAAAGGATTCCTCTCCTGCTGCATATTGAAGGTTTATGTGAGAACAGTGAGCTCTCTGGAGCACAGAATGTGAAGACCAGCAGAACAATGATACAGAACAATGCCTGTGTGTTTGTACTGCACATCCAGAGCCAACGACAGGCTGTCATGTGACCGAGGAGCAGTAAGACACTGCATACAAGACACTGAGTTGAACATGTTTCTCTGTATTCACATAAAAATGTATCTATCTACTCAGAAAAGAGTGTCTTTTAAAAAATCTGGTTGATTTCTGCATGGTTACGTAATCTTTCCTTATGAAACCATCCTATCTGATGACTTCATAATGAAATCAACCCAGGCTGGTTCCAGACAGAAAAGCTAACTGTTGAATAAAGGGCAAACATTTGATGCATTTCTGCTCACATTATAGGGACTGACAGTTAACAAAGGAGAGCACAATAGTAGAAATGACACACCTGCTAGTTTGGGAGTTTCTCTCTATAACAATACATCACATTTACAATACAGTATATTTGCCAAGTCATACTCTGAGTTCCTCTGCATGAAAACAAAAAAGAAAGGAAAACAGAGTCTAAGAATGGCTGGAAACATGTGAGATTGTAAACACATGCTCTGACAAAAGTCAAAAGAACAAACTGGACTCGTACACTGAGTCAGTGTCTGGGAACACAGATGCAAACAATCAGGGAAAAGGGTGCACGGAGAACATGACTATCAAAATCACACAGCGAACAACTAAACATGGCATCACTAGCAGAGAATGGATGGAGCAACCCAGTATCGCAGCAAAACGTGTAATAGACACGTTTTGCTGTAATAGACACGCCAGTCCACTGTGCCCATTTCACTCACATTCACATTTTTTTTTTTTTTTTTTTTTTTAACCTGTCCCGTTTGGCTCTTTTGCCATCAGAATTATTGTCTAAAGGCGAAGAAAGATGCCCAACGGATTTACTTTACCAAATGGACCATCCCAGCCTCGCCGTAATGGTCAATTTATTCCCCCTTTATTGTTTATTTTATTTTCACTTGCTGAATACGGGACAGACTTAACTGGGGAAGGAAAGGGAGAAAGAAAGAGGAAAGAAAAACAGCGGGGAAGAGGGACGGGAAAAGGGCAAAAACCAAAACCAACAGAATAAGCAGACAAAAATACATATATCAATCACCTGGATCACCTGTTGAGAAAGAAAGAAGAAAGCAAGCAGAAGAAAACGAGAGTAATAAACATCATCACAATGATCTATGGGAATATGACAGTAAATACTAAATATTAAACATTATTGTGCAGCACGTAAGATCGACAGCGCACAGTGTGCTTTGAGGTAAGAGCCAAAAAGGGTGTAGTTTGTGTGTGATCACCTGTGTGTACACCTGTGAGCATGAACGCGCTTGTTTTTTTTGTTTTTTTTTAAAGGTTCCTTCATGTAATGATCTGCTAGAGGGTGTGGGGGGGCCACTGCCCCGTCCTCCAGGGCATGATGCAGGTATGGAGGAGATCAAAACTCCAGATGTCCAGAGGCCCCCAGAACACAAGAGATCAAGGAAGACCAACAGAGGGGCAGCCGCGTCACTATCCCAGAAAGAGCTGAGGAGAGCCCCAGATGAGGGGTCACTCAGCAGCCGCGGAGCAGAAGCCGGGGGGGTTGCAGTGACGTGCCCGTGAGCTCCGCCGGCAGCCAGCTGTGCCTGAGTGACCGAGCTCCAGGCCGAGAGGCCAAGGGCACCCGCCTCGAAGTGGCCCAGCGAGCCCCAGGCTCCAGGCCCGATAAGCAGCCGCCAAGGAGTGAGCCGTGTGTACCTGGGCGCCACCCGGACACACAGAACCACCAACGCACCGATGTCTGAGGGCGTCCGCCACCGGCAAGGGAAGTGGTGGGGGGAGATGGGCCTCCAAACCTTGGAGGGCCTGAGATGTCCCCAGAGAGGTGGCGTCTGATACCCAACCTGACATATAGACACAGACATACAGGCACACACAGATACAAACATCCATTCCCACCCTCATGCTCTCATAAGCAATTATTCCACACTCAACCAACGTGGAGACAGACATAAAGAGACGCTGTACACACAATCACTCTCCCCAAGCGTACTCTAAGAACCGGGTCTGGGTACCCTTGCCCCTGGAGGGGGAAACTGCACCCAGACCCATTTCACTCTTTGCCTGTCCAAAATGTGAACTGCAGAAGTTGCAGTACCAGAAGGGGGATGCTAATTTAAAGACAAGAAGTTGGTAGCGAGCAGAAAACATACGAAGAACGTTCCAGGGGCCTCAATTGTCAGAAACGATTCTGACTCATTTTTGACAATTCTATGAACGATTGATGAAACGTTTATATTTGTCTTCTGTACCAAATCTTCTCTCGTTTTTTGTTCAAAGCTGCAAGTTCAGAGTTCGTTCACTGGATCTGAATGTGAGGTTAAAATAGATTTAAAGCATTGTTTGATGAGAGCCAAGTGGCCAAATAGGTTTGGATAAACCTTTTCATCTAATACAACATTTTATTAAGTTTTATTATCTATTTTTAAAATTAATCTTCTAAAGTATGATAAGACATTATGTCATGGTTCTGGGTCATTTTTATTATATTATTATTAAAGGTTCGTTTAAGAGTCTTGAGTTTATTCTACGTTAGTTTCTTGTCCATTTTAGTTCCCTTGTGTCTTTGTCCTCTGTGTCCCTCGCTGTGTGTTCAGTGTTTATGTGTGTGGGTGTCCTTGTGTCTTGTTTCCCTTTTCTATGCCCATGTTCCCTCCTCGTGTTCATTCCATGTCTCTGCCTCGTGCTCTCTGTTTCTTTATTCCTCGCCCATATCCCATCTTCCCAGTCTGTCATGTTTCATGTCTGTGTTCCATTAAATTACTATTTATAACTCAATAGTAATAAATCCAAGCTCCTCTTGGTAGGCACTAAATCAACATTATCCAGAACCAACAGTTTCTCTATTACTATCAATAACTTGCCGGTCTTCGTTTCTTCCTCTGTGAAAAGTTGGGGTGTCATCCTCGACAGTACTCTATCTTTCAATTCACACATTAATAATGTTACTCGGTCTGCATATTTTCAATTGCGCAACATTAATCGTCTCCGTCCTTTTCTCACCCCACATGCCACTGCCATTCTTGTCCACAGCCTTGTTACTTCCCGGATTGATTATTGTAATTCACTTCTTTTTGGTCTTACTCAAAAATCCATCCACAAGCTTCAACGTGTCCAGAACTCTGCTGCCCGTATCATCACCAGGACCCCTTCTATCCACCACATCACTCCTGTCCTGCAGCAGCTTCATTGGCTCCCGGTCAAATATCATATCAATTTCAAAATACTCTTGTACACATTTAAAGCTATTCATCATCTCTCTCCTCCATATCTCTCTGATCTGGTTAACATCACCGCCCATCTCGTTGTCTCAGATCTTCTTCTTCCTTTCACTCTCCGTCCCCTCCCCGTCTTGTCACCATGGGGAGCAGGGCTTTCAGCTGCTCTGCTCCACGACTCTCGAATTCCCTACCTCCTGACTTAAGAAATATCTCTACCTTCTCTCTCTTTAAGTCCCAACTCAAAACCCACTTGTTCAAAATAGCTTATCCCACATAACCTCTCCATTCGACTATTTTAAATTTGTTTATGTCTTATGCTTTTATGATTGTGTAAACTCCTTGCTTTTATCTTGCTTTTTACTCTACTGTGTACAGTGACCTTGAGTGTTTTGAAAGGCGCTTTCAAATAAAATGTATTATTATTATTATTATTATTATTATTATTATTATTATTTCCTAAGGTATCTCCACTGATTTCTATAATCAGGTCCCAATTGGACAGTTAGAAATATTGTAATTCTGATCATTTATCAGTACATATCCATATTTTTATAACTATGTGTAAAAACAAAGTTGACACTTCTGAAACTTCAGAGGTGTGAGCATCACAGCAGATGCCTTTGTGTCAAAGTAACAGGATAAAACACAGAAAAACATGAAGCAGAGTTTCCTGGCCTGGCTTTTTATAGCAGATAACCGCCTTAAAAATTCTGTAGTAGATCACAAACTGAATGTCTGTGAAGGTTCTCAGTCATCCAGGTCATCGTATTCAAAGGAGTTTGCAAAGAAAAGCGTCTGGACTTCTTTAAGTTGCTTGAAGACGTTTCACCTCTCATCCGAGAAGCTTCTTCAGTTCTAAGGTCAAATGGCCGAGAGTCCCAGATATAAACCCAGTGGGAGTATCCCCAAGGAGGGACAAAGGACCCCTGGTGATCCTCTAATCACATGCGCCCAGGTGTGAAAGCGGGTGTGGGACCTAATCAGCCAGGGTTTCGGGTGAGCCCATTGTGAAACCTGGCCCCACCTTGTCATGTGAATTCCTGAGGTCAGATGGCCCAGGATGTGAGTGGGTGTTAAGGCGTCTGGGAGGGAACTCAAAACTGGATTATAGATGGCAGACAGTTGGTGTCGTAAACCACCGCCTCTGTTCAAAGATGGTCGCTCACAGTGGACATAGATGGCCTCTTTCACTCCTCTTTCAAACCATCTGTCCTCTCTGTCCAAAATGTGAACATTGGCATCCTCGAAAGAGTGTCCTTTATCCTTAAGATGCAGATGGACTGCTGAGTCTTGTCCTGTGGAGGTGGCTCTTCTATGTTGTGCCATGCGCTTGTGAAGTGGCTGTTTGGTCTCGCCAATGTAGAGGTCTGGGCATTCCTCGCTGCACTGTACAGCATACACCACGTTGTTAAGTCTGTGTTTTGGAGTTTTGTCTTTTGGGTGAACCAGTTTGTGTCTGAGTGTGTTGCTGGGTCTGAAGTACACTGGGATGTCGTGCTTGGAGAAAACTCTCCTGAGTTTCTCTGATACACCGGCTACATAGGGGATGACAACGTTGTTGCGTCTGTCTTTCTTATCCTCCCTCGCTGGTGTCTGATCTTCTTTTCTGTGCCTCTTTGCTGACTTTATGAACGCCCAGTTCGGATAACCGCATGTTTTCAGTGCTTCCTTTACATGTGTGTGTTCCTTCTTTTTCCCTTCAGGCTTAGAGGGAACATGTTCTGCCCTAGGACCCTACACCACCGGGCAGAACATGTTCCCTCTAAGCCTGAAGGGAAAAAGAAGGGCCCACTCCTGAAGACCTTCTATGACTCTGTGGTGGCCTCAGCCATCTTCTATGGTGTGGTCTGCTGGGGTGGCAACATCTCTGCTGGGGACAGGAAGAGACTGAACAGGCTGATCCGAAGGGCCAGCTCTGTTCTGGGATGCCCTCTGGACCCAGTGGAGGTGGTCAGTGAAAGGAGAATGGTGGCTAAGCTGTCATCCCTGTTGGACAACATCTCCCACCCTATGCATGAGACTGTGACAGCACTGAGCAGCTCCTTCAGTGGGAGACTGCGGCACCCACGGTGTGGGACGGAGAGATTTCGCAGGTCTTTCCTCCCCACTGCTGTCAGACTCCACAATAAAGATTTTTGCAGCTGATCAAACCCACAAACCCACATATGTGCAATAGGACTGCTATATGTGCAATTCTTGTGCAATTCTTCTTCTGACGAAGTTGTATTTTTGTATTTTCCTACTCAGTTGTACATAGTATTCTATTCTATTTTTTTCCATTGTATATAGTATTTTATTTTATTTTATTGTATTTTATTGCATTCCAGAGTTTTCTAATTTCTGCTACATAACTTTGCACTTTTGCTGTAACAAAACAAATTTCCCACCTGTGGGACTAATAAAGGTTATCTTATCTTATCTTATCTTCACACAGCAAACTGATGACACAAAATGGTTTAATATAACAATATGTTCTTAAAATGTCCTCAGATCTTCAACTGAAGGCTTCAAACTTTCCTTTTTGCTAAAGCATATAGTTAGGGCTGGATCAGGTGACCCAGAATCCTCCCTTAGTTATGCTGCAATAGGTGTAGGCTATTGTTGGGTATCGTCACTGATTTCTAGAATCGATTCAATTCCGATTCACAAGGTCCCGAATCAATTCGATCCACAATTTGAATCAGGGAAATTTTGCCTCAGACAGTCAGAAATATTATAATTCTGATCACTTATCAGTATATATATATATATATGCTTGGCTACAAGTTGAACAGCCACAAGGGGCAGTACCCTCCATGGAGAAGGAGACTAGAGGGCAAGATCAAAGTAGCACGGAGGGAGGTTAGCCAACTAACGGAGTTGCAGAAAGGTGCAACAAAGAAGGTGCATAAGAAATACAGCAAGCTGTCCATACCTGAGGCCTTGGAAACTGCCAAGCAAAGACTCACAGCCTTGGCCAGCCGCTTGAGGAGGTACACCAGAGAGATAGAAGGCAGGAGAATAAACCAGCTGTTCTCCACAGAACCAGCAAAGGTGTACTCTCAGTGGCAAGGGAACAATAAGAGAACAGCACCACCAAGGCTGGAGACGGAGCAATACTGGAAGAGCATATGGGAGAAGGACGCAACCCATAACGGCAATGCTCAGTGGCTAGTGGATCTGAGGGCAGACCATAGCCACCTCCCTGAACAGGGTCCAGTAACCATCACAGTGGCAGATATTAAAGAGAGGGTCTCCAGTATGAAGAGTTGGACAGCACCAGGGCCCGACATGGTTCACGCCTACTGGCTGAAGAAGCTGACTGCACTCCACGAGCGTCTGGCAGCACAAATGAACCAGCTGCTAGTTAATGAGAGACATCCGGAATGGCTAACCGACGGTCGGACGGTCCTGATCCCCAAGGACCCCAAGAAGGGACCGGTTCCATCCAACTACCAACCAATTACCTGCCTCAGTACTACATGGAAGCTCCTGTCAGGCATCATATCGGCTAAGATGAACAGGCACATGGGTCAATACATGAGTGGGGCACAGAAAGGGATTGGCAAGAATACCAGAGGCGCAAAACACCAGCTACTGGTAGATAGAACAGTCAGCCGAGACTGCAAGACCAGACTGACCAACCTGTGCACAGCCTGGATTGATTACAAGAAGGCCTATGACTCAATGCCCCACAGCTGGATACTGGAATGCCTAGAATTGTACAAGATCAACAGGACCCTAAGAGCCTTCATCAGGAACTCAATGGGGATGTGGCGTACAACACTAGAGGCCAACTCCAAGCCCATAGCACAAGTCACCATCAAGTGCGGGATCTACCAAGGAGATGCTCTGTCCCCACTGCTGTTCTGCATAGGCCTGAACCCCCTCAGTGAGATCATTAACAAGACTGGCTACGGATACAGACTACGAAACGGAGCGGTTGTCAGCCACCTCCTGTACATGGATGACATCAAGCTGTATGCCAAGAGTGAACGAGACATCGATTCACTGATCCACACTACCAGGCTATACAGCAATGACATTGGAATGTCGTGCGGACTGGAGAAGTTTAGTCGGATGGTAACAAAGAGAGGGAAGGTAGTCAGAACTGAGGGGATTGAACTACCAGAAGGCAACATTGCAGACATAGAGGACAGTTACAAGTACCTGGGGATCCCGCAGGCGAATGGGAACCATGAAGAGGCCGCTAGAAAGGCTGCAACCACCAAATACCTGCAGAGGGTCAGGCAAGTCCTGAGGAGTCAGCTGAATGGTAAGAACAAGATCCGGGCCATCAACACCTACGCCCTGCCCGTGATCAGGTACCCTGCTGGGGTAATAGGCTGGCCAAAGGAGGAGATAGAAGCCACTGACATCAAGACAAGAAAGCTCCTTACCATGCATGGAGGGTTTCACCCCAAGTCCAGCACCTTGAGGCTGTACGCTAAGCGGAAGGAAGGGGGCCAGGGACTGGTGAGTGTCAGCACCATAGTCCAGGATGAGACAACGAACATCCAAGAATACATCATGAAGATGGCCCCAACTGACCGAGTGCTCAGTGAATACCTCAGGCAGCAGAAACCCAAGAAAGAGGAGGGAGACGGGGAACCATCATGGAAGGACAGGCCCTTGCACGGTATGTACCACCGGCAGATAGAGGAGGTGGCTGATATCCAGAAATCCTACCGGTGGCTGGACAAAGCTGGACTGAAAGACAGCACAGAGGCACTAATCATGGCAGCACAAGAACAAGCTCTGAGTACAAGATCCATAGAGGCTGGGGTCTATCACACCAGGCAAGACCCCAGGTGCAGGCTGTGTAAAGATGCCCCAGAGACAATCCAGCACATAACAGCAGGGTGCAAGATGCTAGCAGGCAGGGCATACATGGAACGCCATAACCAAGTGGCCGGCATAGTGTACAGGAACATCTGTGCCGAGTATAACCTGGAAGTCCCAAGGTCAAAATGGGAGATGCCCCCAAGGGTGGTGGAGAATGACCGAGCTAAGATCCTGTGGGACTTCCAGATACAGACGTTCAAAATGGTGGTGGCTAACCAACCGGACATAGTGGTGGTAGACAAACAGGAGAAGACGGCCGTAGTGATCGATGTAGCGTTTCCGAATGACAGCAATATCAGGAAGAAGGAACACGAGAAGCTGGAGAAATACCAAGGGCTCAGAGAAGAGCTCGAGAGGATGTGGAGGGTGAAGGTAACGGTGGTCCCTGTGGTAATTGGAGCACTAGGTGCGGTGACTCCCAAGCTAGGCGAGTGGCTCCAGCAGATCCCGGGAACAACATCGGAGATCTCTGTCCAGAAGAGCGCAGTCCTGGGAACAGCTAAGATATTGCAGGACCCTCAAGCTCCCAGGCCTCTGGTAGAGGACCCGAGCTTGAAGGATAAACCGCCCGCAGGGGTGTGCTGGGTGTTTTTTTTTTTTTTTTTTTATGTATATATATATATGAAGAAAGCTGACACTTTTGAGACTTTATCCAAGGTGTAAGCATCACAGCAGATTCTTTTGTGTCGAGGTAACTGAGAATAAAACACAGAAAAACATAAAGGCGGTTTTCCTGGTCTGGGTTTTTATAGCAGATGTATGGGCAGAAATCTGTGCCATCAGAAACTGAATTTGAATAAGTTAAATTTGAATTTGAATTACTCGGATTGAATCTGAATTGTAACTTGAATGAAAGCTTTTGAAAACTGAATTTGAATTAGTCTAATTTGAAATTGAATTTATGGTTTGAAAATGAATTGATTTGCTTTGAAACTGCATTTTATCCTTTAAAAATTCAGCTCTCGAATAATTTCAGATTCACTTCTCACCATTCAGTTTCAGTTCTACAATTCAATTTCAGTTCCAAAATTCAGTTTTTTGGGACTTACATCCGGTTCCGGTTCAAGCGCAGATTAATAGAACTACAGACTGATAGCGTTACTGATGGAATCTACAGCGTCTTGAGCTGAATTAAGACTTCAGAAGTCATTCGTCATGTCGAATGACCAGCGGATAAACTCTCAGGTTGGTAATAAATGTATTACATGTATAAGAACAAGCGTCATGTTAACAAATGATAGCCGTACAGTAACCTTTATGCTTATTGTAGCTGCTAGCTAAAAACGCTAATTTAGCGTAGTTTGCCCTGAATTCAGCTTTGACAAACAAATATGATCGACTGTTTCTAGTAGAATTCCAAAGTTGTCATCTTGTACCCTGTCAGAGCCAAGCTACGACTGTCAGGGAAGGTGATGTAGGTACAGAGCATGTGAGAGTGGTTAAGTTGATGTCTCTTGTCTAGATGAAGGCACAAGAGGGATCAATGGCACGGCGTAGAGATTCAGTATCTTCAGTCTTCAGTGGACACTCCATTTCTGGCACAAAACACCTGTAAAAGATGGTCAATTTAGGAGGTGACCCGACAACTTCAGCCTGTCAAACATAGCAATGGAGCAGTATGTTTAAAAAACAACTAATAAGCATGCACTCAGTACCCTAAAATTATTATGGTAGTTAAACACAGTGATAGTTGTATATCATATTATATCACTTCAAACAGAGGTGATCCAGTAATGCTGCACTAATGAATTAGACTAACTATTCACTTTAGCTAAAGTTATTAAGTTAGCTAAAGAGTTGGGATGCTGTGTAAGACATAAATAAAGCTCAAATACAAAGGTTTGGACACCGTTTTGCATGTTTCCCTACTGTAGGGGTCTCTGCAAGCATACAGGGCTCTGACAGGGTACAAGATGACAACTTTGGAATTCTACTAGAAACAGTCGATCATATTTGTTTGTCAAAGCTGAATTCAGGGCAAACCACGCTAAATTAGCGTTTTTAGCTAGCAGCTACAATAAGCATAAAGGTTACTGTACGGCTATCATTTGTTAACATGACGCTTGTTCTTATACATGTAATACATTTATTACCAACCTGAGAGTTTATCCGCTGGTCATTCGACATGACGAATGACTTCTGAAGTCTTAATTCAGCTCAAGACGCTGTAGATTCCGTCAGTAACGCTATCAGTCTGTAGTTCTATTAATCTGCGCTTGAACCGAACCGGATGTAAGTCCCAAAAACTGAATTTTGGAACTGAAATTGAATTGTAGAACTGAAACTGAATGGTGAGAAGTGAATCTGAAATTATTCGAGAGCTGAATTTTTAAAGGATAAAATGCAGTTTCAAAGCAAATCAATTCATTTTCAAACCATAAATTCAATTTCAAATTAGACTAATTCAAATTCAGTTTTCAAAAGCTTTCATTCAAGTTACAATTCAGATTCAATCCGAGTAATTCAAATTCAAATTTAACTTATTCAAATTCAGTTTCTGATGGCACAGATTTCTGCCCATACAGATGACCTTAAAAATATTGTGCAGTAGATCAAAAACGAAGTGAAGCAGAGCAAAGTTACAGAGGTTTGATTAGAGACACAGCTAAGCATTTTGAAATTTTGCATAATTTTAAAAAAGTTTAAATTTGTTCAGTATTGAACAGCAGAAATGAGGCTTTCTTGTCGGAAGTAAGTAAAAAAAAAAAAAAAAGAAAGAAAAAAAAACGTCCGACAGCGTATACTGGTGGGTATTAAGTAAGCGAATAATGCAAAAACAGAGATTTTTAGATGGGAAGCTATTCCTGAGAGAGAGAGAGAGAGAGAGAGCTCTACATGAAGTGTAATTTTATCGTGGTGGAAGCAAAACAGCAAAAGTCAGAGGGAATTCGTGACAATGTCTATGTCAAGCGAAATGTGAAGCGTAGTTTGGATCGTCTTTGGCTGCTGGTTCAGTCAATATTGCTTGGAGAGAGTATCGAGAGGAGAAATATTTTGCTGCTATCATTTGCTGCTACTTTTATAATCATCATTACCATTTCATGATTGAGGGTGATGTTGCTTTCACAGATGCATTCAGATGTTCAAATATATTGGTATTATATTAGCCTTTATTACAGGTCCAAGAAGAACCACTTTAAACGGTTGAGTTGAATCTATAATTGTAAATGTTTTTAATGCTTCTATGATCTCAGTGTTTCTGTGTAGAGGGCAGAGACAGGAAAATACACTCTGTGCCAAAATGAGACAGGAAACGCGTCTGCAGAGCATGCTTTTGCAGAAGTGAAACTGAAGCCAGAGTTTAACTGCAAGTTAAGAGCAGGGTGTTATTATGCATGTATCGTTGATTAACACACACACTTAGTTAGAGGGATCACTGATAGGGGAAAGTTCAAATTGTGTTGCTTGGGGTGGCTTTTAGACTATATTAGGAGGAGCAAACATATTAGCAGATCTGAAGAGGAAAAACCTGTGTTATGAAAATGATTTTAATCTTTTATACATGATTGCATTTGAGCTTATTGAAGAGCTGTGGCTCCTGGTCAAGTGAAGGTCAGAAACTCTTGGCGGGCGTTAATGATCAGCCAATACAAGCTGAGGGGGAACAGGAGCTCTGAAAGGAATTGCAACACACCTGCTTACATGCCATACGCCTGGAGTGATTTTTTATCTTTTATTACTTATATCCTTTAGAAGTTAAGATTTAAGTTTTTATCATTTACACCTTATATCCTTTTGAGTAAGTTTTACGTTTCAGTTATGTTCAGTTTGAGTAAGTTTCCTTCATGGTTTGAGTGTGACATTTAGCCTAGAAATCACACAGAGTTCAGCTGTGTATGTGCACAGGCCTTATGTCTGGCTAAGACGAGAGGTGTGAGGTGAGCTGGGGTGCAGACGAGGTCATGACACATACATAGCCTACACAGCAGGCACCCACATACACACACACTCACACACACACATACACACCATAGTAGATCTATTTTGGTAGGGCAGAAGTGAAGATGTATTTTTGCTGCAAATGCAGAATTGTGCCGACGTACTCAGAGGAAGTGCAACAGATGTCCTAGGAGATAAGCGACAGCGAAGACGAGCTGAGGGGAATCACCGACCCGAAGACAATGTTCTTTAAAACTATGTTAAAGGTTGTTGACAGAACATTTGTGGTTTTGAGTTGACGTATGCTTTGTTTAAATCTGCCTAGCAACAGAAAAGGGGGCTGTATTATCTTAACCCTATAAAACTGTTGTCTGAATATGGTAAAGACAGTTCAATACTGATTGGGTTGTTGAACTCACACATGTGTTCATTAAAATGCCGTCTAAATTGCACACGCCTGGATCTGTGGTTATTTATGGATTCCTTCTCTCAACATTGAACCCTTAAAACCTGCAGCTTCAGAATCTAGTGCAAAAAGCACGTAAACACAAAGCGCCCACCGACGCTTCAAAATCAGTGAGCTGTCGGCTTTCAGCCCCGACGGCGTGTCCGTGTCCGTGTTTCTTCTTCACTCACTTTGTGTTTTTTATAGACCTCTCTGTATCATGAATTATTAGTTATTATTAATCTCTGACTCTGTCAAGGCAGCGTGTCTTTTGTCCTGTCTTCCGCTTCTCACTCCAACCGCTCGCAGCAGATGACCCTTCCTGAGCCTGGCTCTGCTGAAGGTTTCTTATTGTGAAAAGGGAGTTTTTTTCTTCCCACTATTGCCAAAACGCATGATCAAAGAGGGTTAGTATGATTGTTGGGGTTTTCTCTCCTTTCTTTGTATTATTGTCGGGACTACCTTACAATATAGCTCTTGAGGCAATTTTTGTGATGTGCCGCTATATTAATAAAACTAACTTGAAATGCTTCATCATTGTCTCCTTAGTGAGTGTTACTGTTCTGCCTGCAAGATTTCAGGCATGTCAGTACAAGTCATATCTACAGTCCCACCACGCAACGTAGAGATTTCAGGACTGACAGGATCTACAGCTGTCATGTTGGAGATTATTAGAAAGACAGAGTTCCAACACACAACACCAGTTTTCAGCAAACCTGCTGAGCTCATGATGAAGACTCTACGTGCATAAAACATAAAGAGAGGAGCAGTCAGGCAGTGTGATGGTTAAAAGGAAAAAGGGGGATCATTCAAAGCTACAGCTGGACTTGGACCCTGAACCTGACGTCCAACAAAACTGTTTCCCAAACTAAGACTAAGCTTGAGAATAAAGTTCTCTGCAAAAGCACATGACAGAACATGACTCATATAAGTAGAAAAATTATATATGAAGCATGAGCTGTCTGAAGCTCCTTGAAGTGCAATTTAAATATTCCAGCTGTATGGTGCCTTATTTAAACAAAAATATAAGAATCGCCAAATGGAACTCTTCTTAAGAAATAAATGTGGAATCCTTTAATTCACATTAAATAATGTGAAAATAAGTATGATGCATCCCAGTTCACTGAGGTGTGAGAAATACATCCACACACTTATTGGAAAAGAAACAGCAGAGAAAAGTGAGTTGGGCCGTTATGTGTGAGGAGCAGTGTAGCTATGCTAACCCTCATGTTGAGATGTTACATACCTGTGTGACAGCTGAACAAAAAAAATCACTGAAGTGAATCCAAAGAAAGAAAAACAGGGATTTATCAGCCACAAAGGGGGTGACTTTATATTTCAGGTTTACTGGACTGCATTAAGAGCTACACGTGTACCTGAGTTTAAGAACATGCAGTTTTATCTGGCCTGAATGAAACCACTGCACCTGCATTTGGACAAACCAGTCTGGGTTGTGCCTCTCATCTGGACCCCTCCCTGTCAAGCTATGTCATCCACCTCTAGCTGGGTGGGGAGACACACCCAGAGTGGTGGTATATGTATGCACTCTAACCAGGAACATACATCCCTGAAGCTACTCCACCACCTGCCCACCTTTCTAACTCCATTCAGAGGAAGGGTCTGCCACATTAATGCCACTCTTAACCAAATAACATTAACACTAGAATTACTGAGCCTTTTTTCCCTGGTGCAAGTCCCTACTACTAGATTTACTGGCCTGCGCAGATTTGCGTAAATTCCCCCCGACCTTAACACCTCTTGGCACCCCGCTGAGATTTTCACAGGTCGTCAGCTCCATTGTTCTCCTGCTTTTGTTGTGCAAACACACCTCCCCAACCCCTAACCATGAGAGATTCAAGTTTTTCCTTCCCTGCAAGGCTGCTTTCCTTCCTTACCTGCCTGCATGCCTGTCCATAAACATATATACACAGAGTTGTACATATATTTATATAGCCACACCTTATATAATATGCATAAAGTCTAGTTATACACACAGACACATCTATATCATATATGCACACACATATATATATATATATATATATATATATATATATATATATATATATATATATATATATATATATATATATATATATATATATATATATATATATATATATATATATATATATATATATATATATATATATATTATATGTATATATATATATAATATGTATATGTATATATATATAAAATGTTTGTATAGTGCACTTTCTATACCTTGCTCTGTCCACTTTTTGCAATGACAATGCAGATTTTCCACTTGTGGGACAAATAAATGCAGATTTGCTGTGTGTGTGTGTGTGTGTGTGTGTGTGTGTGTGTGTGTGTGTGTGTGTGTGTGTGTGTGTGTGTGTGTGTGTGTGTGCAACATTGGCATTTGTTTACTCAGATCCAAGGCAGGCCAAACCTCTGTGTTACAACCATCCCTGCATTTGGCACAGGTGAATTTCTTACATGTTGCACAGGTAAATCTGCTGCGATTCCTGTTGCAGCTCTCTTGCACCTGGCACTGCGTTGTCTTTACAGTCCCTGGCACAGCAGCTGCAGTAGCCTGCCTCTGTGCTAAGATTTCCTTGTGCTGCATGAATCGGCAACGAAGTTGCTAAGCTAGAAGACGCGAGAAACAATCTTCTTTGCCTGTCCACCCTGTACATGCCTTGTACAAAATGTAGGCATTCACTGCCGCCAGGTCCAGCATAATGTAGAAAACCGCTACTGGCCACCTGCGTGTTGCTGATCTTACAGAATACATCCGTGCCATTTGGTCCAACACGTCTACACCACACTGTAAAAGCAGAGCGAGAGAGTCATGAGTATATGTTTTTTCTATAGGCCTGTATAGCACACATCAGAAAACATTGTAGCACTGATGTAAATTGTACACACATTCACATAGCTTCATGTGGTTGTAGTCTGTGATCGTGTTGGGTTTCCTCTTTCTGCCGTCACCGATCGTCACGTCTTGGTGCATGGAACTTAGAACACACACAGTCTTGTTTTTTTTTAGGTGCATAAATTGTCAAGGACACACTGCCACTTCTAAGCACTGAAGTGGAGAATACCTCTCGCTTTGCAGTATCTTTTGCAAGTTGAGGAAGTTCACGTCGGACTTTATTCACCGTGCCCAGTAATGTTGTTTTGCGCTGCAGCAGTCTGTGCGACAGTGACAGTGAAGTAAAGAAATTGTCCGTTGTGATATTTCTTCCATCATCCAAAAACGGCTCCATCAGTTTCATGACCACGTTCTCTGCCAGCTCTCTCCCTTCTGACGACTGGGGTCCTTTCCCAAGTAAGGAGATGCACTGCAGACATATTTGGTGTCCAAATCCGTGGCCATCCAGAACTTGATCCCAAATTTGTCTGGCTTGGTTGCAATATACTGGGTGAATGGACAACGAACCTTGGTAGGGAACAGCTGTTCATCTATGGTCATGTGTTCCCCTGGAGTGAAACTTTTAGCACAGTTCTCGTTGAAGCGTGTCCAGATGTCGGAGATCGCTGCAAATTTGTCTGTTTTCACCCGTTCTGCCCGCGTGTCCCTGTCATCAAATCGAAGGTGTTGCATAATTGAAATGAATCTATCTCGGGCATTGTCTCTTTGATTAGTGGCACCAGAAAACTTTCTGACCAGCAATCCACAATGGCACCAACAGGACACATGATTGCTCTTACAAACAGGATTGAAATGAATGCCATAAGTTCATGAACTTAAAGCATAAAGTTTAGTTATACACACAGACACATCTATATATATATATATATATATATATATATATATATATATATATATATATATATATATATATATATATATATATAAATATATATTGAGAGGAATAGAAATATTTTATTGCTATTATTTGCTGCTATTTTATAATCATCATTACCATTTCATGTGATGTTGCATTCAGATGCATTCAGATGTTCAAATATATTGGTATTATATTAGTCTTTATTACAGGTCCAAAGAAGAACCATTTTAAAGGGTTGAGTTGAATCTATAATTTAAAAGTTATTAATGCTTTTATGATCTCTGTGTAGAGGGCAGAGACAGGAAAATACTCTCTGTGCCAAAATGAGACAGGAAATCTAAACGCGTCTGCAGAGCATGTTTTGCAGAAGTGAAACCGAAAGCAGAGCGAGTGCAAGCCAAAGAGCCAAAGAGTTAGTATGCATTTATCTTTGATTTAAGCTTTTAGTAGAGGCTTTTGATCAAAACATTAATTCAGTAGAGTACACCTATAGGGATCACTGATAGGGGAAAGTTCAAGTTGCTTAAGTTAAGGTCAACTAAGGTTCAGAAAAGCAGATGCAGCACAGACAGACAAATAGTGAGAGGTCATGACACGCACGCAGTACACAACATGCACGCGCCCTTGCACGTGTACGCACTCACACACACACCATAACAGATCTATTTTGGTAGGGCAGAAATGCAGAAGTGTGCCGAAGTACTTAGAGGAAGTGCACCCGACAAGCGACAGCGAAGAGGGAAGCACCGACCGAAGACAATGTTTTTAGAGCAATGTTAAAGGTCAGGGAACATTTTGTGGTTTGGATTGACGTAAGCTGTACTATTGTCTATTTTTGTAAAAGAGGGGGCTTTGTTATTGTACCCATATAAAACCTTGTCTCATGATTGTAAGTTCAGTTCAACACTGATTGGGTTGTTGAACTCACACATGTGTTCATTAAAATGCCGTCTAAATTGCACACGCCTGGATCTGTGGTTTTTATGGATTCTTCTCTCAACAATTGAACCCTAACATTTGGGGGCTCGTTCCGGTGAAGAGAGGGAATTAATTTTGGTGTAGATGGAGAGATCCAGGGTCCGTGGTAATTGGACGGGCAGACGGTAATCAGTGGTGAAAGTGAGTAGGCATTCCCGGGGCATTTAAAGGTAAGACACTGCCTGTTGAAATATATTTCCAAAAGGTGTCACATTGGGCATGTCAAATTAAAAGTCTGCTCACTGAAAATTACTGGTGAATGTCTGTTTTTTAATTTTGGTGAAGTTTTCATGAAGTTTACCGGTGAAGTAATGATAATGAAGTATAAGTGACAGTACTGAGTAATGAGAATAAGTAAGTAATAAGTGAACTTAGAGTGATAGGAATTTGGTCAATCTGTGGGTTAGAGTCCCATTGGTCATACAATCCTGAAGAAGTTTCTCGGAGGTGACGCTCCCTGCTGGGTAAAGACGTTTATCCTTCACCTACCCTGAAGAGTAGGGATAGTTTCGGGCAACATCCGAGGAGTACTGGGGAATCTCGAAATTGTTGAGGGTTGTCCTCAATCTTAATCCTTGTTGGGAGGGTAAGATTGTTGACTCAAATTATTCTAAATTTTTCTGGGGCGACAGCGGCGTCTGTTAAGAAGCGCATTTTCTCGGAGGTAACGCTCCCTCCTGGATAAAGACGTTTATCCTTGACCTACCCGGAAGAGTAGGGATAGTACCGTCGACAGCGGGGGAAATCTGGGGAATCTCCAAAATTGCTAGGAGTTAGAGTCTCCTATTCTTGCGCTTTTTTGGCTACCGGTAAATTAAGTTAGGGCTAGAAATCTGGACAGAGCAGTTCGAGTCTGGTCTGGTGAATTGATTGCAAAAACCTGAGGTTTGCCCGTTCGAGTCGGTTATGGAAAATTTTCGAAATTTGTAGGAGCGACAAGGCCTAAAAATCTGTGCAGTTGTAATTAATAAGACGTCTGTAATATAAAATATGAGATCTATGAGTAAGATCAGTCTCTGTGTCAGTCATGCACAGCCGGATGTGCACTGATTGTGTGTGTAAATGCAAATGAGCAGCAGTGACGCGCAGAGAGGGTGGTTTCAGTTTTCGAGAGGACTGAGCTTTTTGCTAAATGCCTGTATATAAGAGGTTGGTTTTGCTTATTATGAGAGTGTAAATACAGTGTGAATATATTAGTGTGGATGCATAGGAAATGACTGAATTTTGATAGATGTATATTTCGTGAGCCATAAATGTTGGTGTGTTTTATTTTCAGTTATGTGTGTGTGGGGAGAAGCGGCGAGATGATGAGAGGTTTCAGTTTTCTTTTTCTTTTTCTTTTGACTTGCTCTTTCTGATCATGGAAGGCATGTCCAAAATACTCGTATGAAAGCGTATTTCGAGTGATTTTAACTGTGTGAGTGCTGTCAGTATTTGATTGGAGTGACTCTGCGTGAGTTCTCTGAGTGAGAGAAAAGGCAGGGTGTGTGAGACGATTCATGGCGTCTGAAAGAGGTTGGAACGTTTAAAAAAGTGTGTATGAAATAAAGGAGTGTGAAATATATTTCTTTGGTAATGTAAAGTAGGATGTTTTAAAGTTTGAAAGTGCTTTTAATTCAAGAAATCCATGAGTGATGTTATGAGAGGTTGAGTTTATTTTTCTGATTGAAAACACATAAGTGTATACGCTACAAACTGACCTAAAGAATGGAGATGTGTGGGAAGAAGTGTTAGTTGTCCTGATGTGTGAAAGAGCTCTATTTACATGTGTGTGAGTGAAATGAAGGTGTATTGTTTTTAGATCAAGACTTAGTAGAATTAAAGAGGGTTTTAGACCATAAATACAAAGGGAGACAGAGTCTGCAGAAAACAGGAAATATGGCTCTGTGTGCCTGGTGTGTGAGAGGAAGTGTGTGCGTCTGGGACAGGAAACGCATGCCCATAAATGGTAACTGAGTGTGTAAAGAAAGAACACAGAGAGACAGATGAGTGAACTCTAGGCACATGAAGCAAATGAAGCCTTTAAGAAAAGAAATGAATATAATATTAATTGTACGCCTTAGTATGCCAATACAGGTGGACTTCTCTCAACATGGGACTTTGAGTAACTGGCAGAAAGGATAGAGGAACAATTGGGAAAAACAGGCCACTTTTTGGCTAAAATTTATAGCTTCACCTCTCACTTTGTCCCTGAAGCGGAGAAGAAGTTCAAAGGACAGTCAATCGCCTGATGAAGACCGACAGAACATCGTGAACTTGAATACAGCAGGCAAACGGCAGTGCCACTGATCCATTAACACTGATGACGACTGACGACCAGCAGCAGCATGTAAGAGTAATGTAACATGTACTGTGAAAATACAGGCTGGGCAGTTGAACAGTGGGATAAAGAATTGTGGAAGAGCACTGGACATTGAGTGATATTTTGCCATGCTGGGACTTAATCTGAAAGAAAGACTGTAAAGAAACAGAGAAGAAGACAACAGCTGAGTTGAGACTGTGTTTGCTGGAGCTTTGAAGCCCGAACAGGACATTGTGCAGAGAGGACCAGTGAGAGATGAAGCGGGGACGAGTTTGACTGCGAGAATATAGGATATAATTGGATTGAAAATTGAAGCCTGAACTCATGAATTGTTTAGGGATGTCCACTACAGCATAACAAAGAGGTAAACATTAGAAAAGGTAAGAATAATGAACGAAAATAATTGTCGTTACCTTAATGAATAGAAAACACACATACAAATTGTTACATGTGAGATTATTTTTGAAATGAATCAGAAGTGAGATAGTTTGAATCTAAAGCTCAGTGGTGAAATGCATAAATTAAATATGAATATATAGGATGCAATGAAGAAACAGCTGACACGTAGTGTACATTAACATGAATACATAGAAATGCAACGAAGAACTCAATGAATTAATTTAATGAAGAAGCAGTTTACACCCAATTAACATAAAATGCAGGGAAGAACACGCTTACATGCATGGCATAATTGGTATTTCTGACCAGAGACAGAGAAATGGGTCATTTAAGCACTTGTGGTAATAATGAAAATGTCTTAGTTTTGTTATTTTCAGGGGTAAAGCAGAACCGGACCAATTCTCCACAGCAGCAGTCGGAAGAAAGTTAGAGGGTAACCTCACTGGATAAGTTAAGGCAAGTTTCTGGTGGAATTGTTCACAGAATGATGTGTCCAGGAACCTGAAAAGCAAGCCTAGCTCCTGGCTGAAGACCAGGAGGCGGTAATTTAAGGTGGGAAATCAAAATGTGGGTTAGTAACTCGGGGAAAAAGAAAACTGGCTGCTTAACTGGAGAGTTGGGAAGAAGTCTGGGAGACTGTGAAGCCATAGATGCAAAATAACATATACCCATACACACACAAACAGAAAATGCATTAACCTTATAAAGACAAGCTCTTGAAGCTTAATGAACAGATATTGATTTAAAACCTGGCTAAGAATATAAGCATATGCAATGAAGATCTGCTTGCTGCTTGTATGAGTGAGAGAATGGTGTGAATGGTTAATACAATTGATGGAAAGATTTAAAATAGATGGAAAAAAAAACAAAAGAAAAGTGTTTATAAGAGTGACTCGGGAGTGCTCTTGTACTGATTGATCAGAGTAAGTGATTAGTATAGAAAGAAAGTGAAAATAATTCAATGATGTGATAAGGTTTAAACATGTATTCCTCTTGTTAAGTTGGCTGTTGAGCTGTGGGTTTATGCAAATTAGCTGGAGCAGAGACACTTCCTGTGTGTGTGTGTGTCGGAGGCTTTCTGTTCAGTTCAAGAGAGATCGGGGCTGATGAAGAGTATTTGGCGAAATATATAATGGTAAAGTATCAGGATAGTTGATTACGGTGGTCAGGTCTGTTCAGAGGGGCAGATTTGGACAGGAAATTTATAATTTAAGGATGATATGTGGTTGAAATTGGTTTTTATCTTGTGCTGAATGAACACATGGTAAAGTGAGGAAGGGTGACATTGTGCAAACGGTCTTTGATCTTTTGACGAGGTTTTCGGTGTGTTGAAGCGGGTGAAATTTAAGATTGTTTCAGATTTTTGAGGCTGTTGTTTTATTTCCAGAGAGGGTGTTTAATTAAGACGTGGATATGTCTGAGAGGGGCCCCAAAAATTTTTGTAGTAGTGCACTCAGGAAAAAACCTGTCAGGTGATTTTGTTTTGTACTTTGATGAGCTAATAATCAGCTCTCTTTTTCATTTTGTTCTAAGCAGGCCTGGAAGACAGTGAACCGACGGCGCTGACAAAATTACCAAGTACGAAAATCAGGTGGGCTTTACAGAATTATAATTGATTACAATCAGAGACTGATTGGCGGCAAGTCTCTGTCTAAAAATGGATTGTATCGATTCAATCCAGTCAAAAGTATAGAGAACTATTTTCCTAAACAGGAAAACGAAATAAAACAAATGATTGAGCTCATTTTGCTGATGTGGAGCATCTGATGACGTGCGCGCGGAGGGCTGCAGATCAGCAAAAAATATCATGTGAATGCATGGGAGTGAATGTGAGTGGTTGGACCAAGAGGGGAAATAAATAAAGGTTGACAAACAGGAGAAGTGGAAGACTTAAATCTGGGGATGCTGATGTTCCTTTGGGTGAATTTCTGCTTTGTTGATTTGGGTTAGACCATGTTATTACATTATAGAATGCTAAATGCTAAAAGGGAAACATTGTTTGGTGTAACTTAAGTTACCATTAACTGAGGTAACACATGATTAATAACTGTTCTGTTTAAGTTTGTTTTTGTCATGACACAGACGGGATCATAGAGGGAGAGTATGAAATGTAAAGTACAGGTTTTGTTTCCAGGAAGTTCCAAGGATCCAGACTTTGCATGGAGCAACGAGTTGGAGGAGATTTGACATGATGATTAAATTGATTTTGTTCCTTAAACACAGGTTTTCAGGGCTGAAGCAAAACACCGGAGAGGAGAATTGCTGAGCGGTTCTGGGAAATGAAATGACTAACCTTTTTTTCCTTTTAATTTGTTAAGCTTGGGTGGAGCATGTTGAGTTTTTTGCCACATGAGATGTGTCAAAAGAGAGGGTTTAAGATTTAATGTGTTTAATTTGAAAGGGTTTTACTAGGATTTTATAACGATTGGGGTTGTTTGATAATTTAGATATGGTAAAACTGAGGCAGAGATTGTTAATTCTAAAGAAAGGAGTAAAATGAACTGAATTCTGTTTAGAAGATAAATTGCTGGGGTTAAAAAGAAGTTGTACACCAAATTAAAGGGGAAATTGTGGGAATAAAGGATATGCTTTGGGAAGATAGTGACGATTTTATGAGTAGAAAATGTGGGATTTCTTTTTGATTTTTAGGATAAGTTGTAACAGTGACATAATGCTAGAATGTTGTTATAAGGTAGGCTTTAGGGTAGAGGAGAGCTTTTATGAGGATGTTAAAAGTCTCGCTGACTCAAATGAATAATATTGGAGATTATATATGTAGAAATGATTTTTTCATACACATTGCATTTGGTGCCTTTAACGGAGTTGTGGCTCAGAGAGTCGTCTCTTGAGGGTCATAAACTTTTGGTTAACGTTATGATTAGCCAATCTACTGTGAGAATGACCTGAGTTTTGAAGGATTGCACACGCTTACAGACATACAGAGTTCATCAACACACAGGACAGTATTGATTTGAGGCCTAGGGCCTGAAATTCCTTTAGCTTTTAACTGAATTTGAGTTGGCCCAATAACAAATGACAGAAAGAGGAACTGAATAGGAGTTTTGCTTGTAACTAAACTGAGTGACATATAAAATATTGAGATAACAGATGCAGCTCTAACTTAGTCCTCTTATATAAAAGCAGTTACAGAATACAGAAATACAGAAAACAGAAGCAAAGGGAGAAAGCTTATATATGTTGGTTAAGTCTGATAAAGTTTAAGTTAGAAGGAGTCATTACATTAAAAGCAGCAAAATGAAATAAAATGATATATTCAAACAGGTTATCACCCAGAAAATGGGAGTTCAAAATACTGTTAGAGTTCAGTTTTTAGCTATGATGAAGTTTATCTAGGAGCAAATAACTATGTGCTTACACTGAGTGATTAAAGCGGTTGTTTTTATTATCCTTTTAGTAGAATAAGCCCTTATAATGATTTTATGATGATTTTGCTTGTGAGAGGTGACTTAGATGAGAGGTAGGCCCTTGCAGCAGGGACAGTTTTGTGCACAGGATGTCGATGATCAGATAAGGAGCAAAGAGGAAGCACATGCAGAGACGTGCTTCCTTCGATTCTCTTAAAGGCAGTGCTTGAAGAGTTTTACAAATGCTGAGTACGGTTGATTAAGATTTGAAAATAAAAGTCAAAAACCAAATATGGAATAAGGTTCATGTTTTGAGAACAATTGAGGAAACAGAGTAAGTTAGAGCATAGTAGGGAGAAGGTTTTATCCCTTACAGTTAAGGTGGATCTAGTCTTAGACTAGGATCTACTCCGTGAATTATTAGTTTCGGTTATGCTTTTCGTTGTTTTGGTGACCTCTGGATGTCATCCAGAGGTCAAAAAGGGAAGTGAGAGGAATAGAAATATTTTATTGCTATTATTTGCTGCTATTTTATAATCATCATTACCATTTCATGTGATGTTGCATTCAGATGCATTCAGATGTTCAAATATATTGGTATTATATTAGTCTTTATTACAGGTCCAAAGAAGAACCATTTTAAAGGGTTGAGTTGAATCTATAATTTAAAAGTTATTAATGCTTTTATGATCTCTGTGTAGAGGGCAGAGACAGGAAAATACTCTCTGTGCCAAAATGAGACAGGAAGCGAAAGCGCGTCTGCAGAGCATGTTTTGCAGAAGTGAAACCGAAAGCAGAGCGAGTGCAAGCCAAAGAGCCAAAGAGTTAGTATGCATTTATCTTTGATTTAAGCTTTTAGTAGAGGCTTTTGATCAAAACATTAATTCAGTAGAGTACACCTATAGGGATCACTGATAGGGGAAAGTTCAAGTTGCTTAAGTTAAGGTCAACTAAGGTTCAGAAAAGCAGATGCAGCACAGACAGACAAATAGTGAGAGGTCATGACACGCACGCAGTACACAACATGCACGCGCCTTGCCGCGTGCACGCACTCACACACACACCATAACAGATCTATTTTGGTAGGGCAGAAATGCAGAAGTGTGCGAAGTACTTAGAGGAAGTGCACCCGACAAGCGACAGCGAAGAGGGAAGCAACCGACCGAAGACAATGTTTTTAGAGCAATGTTAAAGGTCAGGGAACATTTTGTGGTTTGGATTGACGTAAGCTGTACTATTGTCTATTTTTGTAAAAGAGGGGCTTTGTTATTGTACCCATATAAAACCTTGTCTCATGATTGTAAGTTCAGTTCAACACTGATTGGGTTGTTGAACTCACACATGTGTTCATTAAAATGCCGTCTAAATTGCACACGCCTGGATCTGTGGTTTTATGGATTCTTCTCTCAACAATTGAACCTAACAATATATATATATATATATATATATATATATATATATATATATATATATATGTACATATATATATGTACATATATATATATATGTGTGTGTGTATATATATATATATATATACACACACACACACACACACACACACACACACACACACACGTAGATAGATAGATATGTGTGTGTGTGTGTGTGTGTGTGTGTGTGTGTGTGTACATACACCAATATTTTTGAATACACGTGTCCATATTTATGTTTCCAGATTGTTTGTATAGTGCACTTTCTATACCTTGCTCTGTCCACTTTTTGCAATGACAATGCAGATTTTCCACTTGTGGGACAAATAAATGCAGATTTGCTGTGTGTGTGTGTGTGTGTGTGTGTGTGTGCAACATTGGCATTTGTTTACTTAGATCCAAGGCAGGCCAAACCTCTGTGTTACAACCTACATACAAAAGACAGACATTCACAATATATGGGTACACAAGTCTGTTTTATTTCAAAGTCTTTCAAACTTTGAAACGAACCTTGGTAGGGAACAGCTGTTCCCTACCAAGCATTCTTGCAGCTGGCAACAACGGTCGTGCATTCAGTATAGTTGTGACTTCCGCAAAAATGTGGTCAAAATCTCATGAGTAAGTTGAAGCATTTCTATCAGGCATTTCTGAAAGTTGTAACACAGAGGTTTGGCCTGCCTTGGATCTGAGCAACTCTGAGTGAGCAAATGCAAATGTGCCAGGCCTCAAGGACAATGGGTGGTTTGCACAACAAAAGCTGTAGGAGAAACAAGCTGACGACCTGTGAAAATCTCAGCAGGGGTGCTTAACACCTCGGGACTTGCACCAGAAAATAAAAAAGCCAGTAATTCTAGGGGGTATTGGGTTTAGGGAAGTTACGCAAATTTGCGCAGGATAGTAAACCTAGTGTTAAACATGTATAAGGGAACTTTTGTTTATATCTTCGCAAGAAGACATCCCAGATGAATGTCAAATGTTCCTGAATGAACTTGTCGATCGATCTCTCAGTCAGAATCACACACTAACTGTCATGATCCTGGGTCTTATGACCCAGCGGTCTCAGTTTCTTGTGTTTTGTCATTTTGTATTATGATTTGAGTCCACCTTGTTAGTTTAGTCCTGGTCCCAAGGTTGTCATGTTTGGCTTTTGGTTGTTAGATTTCCCCATGTCTTTGCTTCTTATCTTCCTCTGTGTACCTGTGTTCATATAGCTCTGAGTATTTTCAGTTCTGTGTCCTCCCTTTTTATGCGTAATTGTCCTCAGCTGTGCTCCCTGTGTATTGCCATGTCCCTTATTATCTTCTGTGTATTTATGTGAGAATTGCCCTCTGTTTCGTGTCGCATCGCCCTTCAGTTTTGTGTGCATTTCCCTGTGATTTCCCTGTGCCTCCTTGTGAGTTAGTTTTAGTTCTCCCCGGTGCAGTTTTATATCGCCCTGTGCCTTTCTGTTAATAAAGCTGTGTTTTGAGTTTATCTATGCGTGTTGTGAGTCTTGCGTTTGGGTCCTCACCTCCCTGCACACAGCCAGTCCCTGACACTAACATAACTCAGCTCATTTAAACGTTTCACATTTTCACGTCCTTCAGTTTTTAATCGCTGCACTTACAGGATGTGAGCTGAACAACATTAATAATCTTTATGAGGTACATGTGACATAAGCGACACAGCTACTGAGATGAAGCTCATTTTGCAGCAGAGGTAGTTGTAGGTACAGTAGCTGTAGTTGGGGCAGCTGTGTCTGACAGCTTCATGCAACTGTAGTGAAGACAAAGTGTTTGATCAACTGAACTTTTGGTACCACATGTACACTGCAGTCTAAAGTCTTAGACATATGAAGTTACATTATAATTTAATAGAACTCGTTACTTGTAAGCTGTCCACCACAGTGAAAGCAAGTGTGATGTTTTATAAGCCAGCAACATGAGATAACATCAGCATCCATATAAATATGTGCAGGTGAAGTAATGGTAGATATCGTCCTGGTTAAAGGTGTGTACAGAAACAGCTTGAATGCAAGTGTCTCCCTGCTTTTGTCCTCCTGAAAGAGCCAACAACACTGACTGTTGCAGTGCTGTTTCACACATGCTCTGTGACATTTTTCAGAAGTGACATGCTACATTTTACCGCTGTGACTGTGAACAGATTTGTAGAGAAACTATTATTAAGAGAAATCATTCTCATCATAAAACAGTCAGGGGACACTCATTAATCAATGCAAAGAGATTTTATTTATGATAGTTTTCAAAGGTGCAACGATAAGATCAGTGTTGAGACAGCAGACATCACAATATTTTTAATGTCAGTCCCCTGATCACATGTTTGGATGATACACATACAAACAACATCTCAGGGAGGGATACTTCAAAGATGTCTGGAAAAAACACCCCCCCCCCCAAAAAAAATACAATAAATAAGAATTAAAGTATGCTTTACAACTTGGTTTCTTAGTAATTTCAAATCTTCACATGTACTTTGGTTTATTACTTCATTTTCAGGATGTGAACTTAAAAATGTTAAAAATATGAGCTGAGTACATGTGACATCAGAACCAGAACTACTGTAAGGAAGCTGATGTTGTTGACCATGGCAGAGGAGGTGGTTGTTGCAGTAGTTCTAATTGTTGTTGGGGTAGTTGAGGTTGTTGTAGGGGTAGTTGCTTTTGTCGTTGTAGTGGTTGTACTTGTACTTGTTGTTGGGGTAGATGTGGTTGAGGTAGTTGCTGATCTTGTTGTAGTGGCTGTGGTTGTTGCTGGGGTAGTTGCTGATGCTTTTGTAGTGGTTGTACTTGTTGTCGGGATACTTGAGATTGTTGTAGGGGTAGTTGTTGATGTTGTTATAGTGGCTGTGGTTGTTGTTGGGGTAGTTGAGGTTGATGTTGGAGCAGCTGTGGTTGTGGCAGAAGTCGTGGTTGTTGTTGGGGCAGCTGTTGTGGTTGTGGTTGGGGCTGCAGTTGTAGTAGTTGTTGGAGCAACAGTTGCAGTTGTGGTTGTTGTCACCACAGCTGTAGTTGTTGTTGTAGGGGCAGTTGTGGTTGTTGTTGTTGGCCCAGTTGTTGTAGTTGTTGTTAGAGAAGCAGTAGTAGTTGTTGGGACTGCAGTTGTTGTGGTTGTTGGTGCAGAAGTTGTGGTTGTTGTTGGGGCAACTGTAGTTGTTGTTGTTGGCGCACTTGTTGTGGTTATTGTTGGAGGAGCAGCAGAAGTTGTTGTTCGGAATGCAGTTGTTGTGGTTGTTGTTGGTGCAGCAGTTGTGGTTGTTGTTGGGGCAGCAGAAGTTGTTGTTCGGACTGCAGTTGTTGTGGTTGTTATTGGTGCAACTGTTGTGGTTGTTGTTGGGGCAGCTGTAGTTGTAGTTGTTGGTGCAGCAGTTGTGGTTGTTGTTGTTGGGGCAGTTCTTGTGGTTGTTGTTGTTGGGGCAGCTGTAGTTGTGGTTGTTGTTGGGGCAGCTGTAGTTGTTGTTGTGGGGGCAGTTGTTGTAGTTGTTGTTGGGGCAGCTGTAGTTGTTGGGGCAGCTGTTGTGGTTGTTGTTGTTGGGGCAGCTGTAGTTATGGTTGTTGTTAGGGCAGCTGTAGTTGTTGTTGTGGGGGCAGTTGTTGTAGTTGTTGTTGGGGCAGCTGTTGTGGTTGTTGCAGTTGTTGTTGGGGCAGCTGTAGTTGTTGTTGGGACAGCTGTTGTGGTTGTTGTTGTTGGGGCAGCTGTTGTGGTTGTTGTTGGGGCAGCTGTAGTTGTTGTTGGGGCTGCAGTTTTTGTGGTTGTTGTTGGGGTTGCAGTTGTAGTTGTTGGTGCAGCAGTTGTGGTTGTTGTTGTTGGGGCAGTTGTTGTGGTTGTTGTTGGGGCAGCAGTTGTGGTTGTTGTGGTTGTTGTTGGGGCAGCTGTTGTGGTTGTTGTTGTTGGGGCAGTTGTTGTGGTCGTTGTTGGGGCAGTTGTTGTGGTTGTTGTTGGGGCAGCTGTAGTTGTTGTTGGGGCAGCTGTTGTGGTTGTTGTTGTTGGGGCAGTTGTTGTGGTCGTTGTTGGGGCAGTTGTTGTGGTTGTTGTTTGGGCAGCTGTAGTTGTTGTTGTGGGGGCAGTTGTTGTAGTTGTTGTTGGTGCCGCTGTTGTGGTTGTTGGGGCAGCTGTAGTTGTTGTTGGGGCAGCTGTTGTGGTTGTTGTTGTTGGGGCAGCTGTAGTTGTTGTTGGGGCAGCTGTTGTAGTTGTTGTTGGGGGCGCTGTTGTGGTTGTTGTTGGGGCAGCTGTAGTTGTTGTGGGGGCAGTTGTTGTAGTTGTTGTTGGTGCCGCTGTTGTGGTTGTTGGGGCAGCTGTTGTGGTTGTTGCGGTTGTTGTTGGGGCAGCTGTTGTGGTTGTTGCGGTTGTTGTTTGGGCAGCTGTAGTTTTTGTTGGGGCAGCTGTTGTGGTTGTTGTTGTTGGGGTAGCTGTTGTGGTTGTTGTTGGGGCTGCAGTTGTAGTGGTTGTTGTTGGGGTTGCAGTTGTAGTTGTTGGTGCAGCAGTTGTGGTTGTTGTTGTTGGGGCAGCTGTAGTTGTGGTTGTTGTTGGGGCAGCTGTAGTTGTTGTGGGGGCAGTTTTTGTAGTTGTTGTTGGGGCAGCTGTAGTTGTTGTTGGGGCAGCTGTTGTGGTTGTTGTTGTTGGGGAAGCTGTAGTTGTTGTGGGGGCAGTTGTTGTAGTTGTTGTTGGGGCAGCTGTTGTAGTTGTTGTTGGGGCAGCTGTTGTGGTTGTTGCAGTTGTTGTTGGGGCAGCTGTAGTTGTTGTTGGGACAGCTGTTGTGGTTGTTGTTGTTGGGGCAGCTGTTGTGGTTGTTGTTGGGGCAGCTGTAGTTGTTGTTGGGGCTGCAGTTTTTGTGGTTGTTGTTGGGGTTGCAGTTGTAGTTGTTGGTGCAGCAGTTGTGGTTGTTGTTGTTGGGGCAGTTGTTGTGGTTGTTGTTGGGGCAGCAGTTGTGGTTGTTGTGGTTGTTGTTGGGGCAGCTGTTGTGGTTGTTGTTGTTGGGGCAGTTGTTGTGGTCGTTGTTGGGGCAGTTGTTGTGGTTGTTGTTGGGGCAGCTGTAGTTGTTGTTGGGGCAGCTGTTGTGGTTGTTGTTGTTGGGGCAGTTGTTGTGGTCGTTGTTGGGGCAGTTGTTGTGGTTGTTGTTTGGGCAGCTGTAGTTGTTGTTGTGGGGGCAGTTGTTGTAGTTGTTGTTGGTGCCGCTGTTGTGGTTGTTGGGGCAGCTGTGTTGTTGTTGTTGGGGCAGCTGTTGTGGTTGTTGTTGTTGGGGCAGCTGTAGTTGTTGTTGGGGCAGCTGTTGTAGTTGTTGTTGGGGGCGCTGTTGTGGTTGTTGTTGGGGCAGCTGTAGTTGTTGTTGGTGCCGCTGTTGTGGTTGTTGGGGCAGCTGTAGTTGTTGTTGGGGCAGCTGTTGTGGTTGTTGCGGTTGTTGTTGGGGCAGCTGTTGTGGTTGTTCGCGGTTGTTGTTTGGGCAGCTGTAGTTTTGTTGGGGCAGCTGTTGTGGTTGTTGTTGTTGGGGTAGCTGTTGTGGTTGTTGTTGTTGGGGCTGCAGTTGTAGTGGTTGTTGTTGGGGTTGCAGTTGTAGTTGTTGGTGCAGCAGTTGTGGTTGTTGTTGTTGGGGCAGCTGTAGTTGTGGTTGTTGTTGGGGCAGCAGTTGTGGTTGTTGTGGTTGTTGTTGGGGCAGCTGTTGTGGTTGTTGTTGTTGGGGCAGTTGTTGTGGTCGTTGTTGGGGCAGTTGTTGTGGTTGTTGTTGGGGCAGCTGTAGTTGTTGTTGGGGCAGCTGTTGTCTTTGTTGTTGTTGGGGCAGTTGTTGTGGTCGTTGTTGGGGCAGTTGTTGTGGTTGTTGTTTGGGCAGCTGTAGTTGTTGTTGTGGGGGCAGTTGTTGTAGTTGTTGTTGGTGCCGCTGTTGTGGTTGTTGGGGCAGCTGTAGTTGTTGTTGGGGCAGCTGTTGTGGTTGTTGTTGTTGGGGCAGCTGTAGTTGTTGTTGGGGCAGCTGTTGTAGTTGTTGTTGGGGCGCTGTTGTGGTTGTTGTTGGGGCAGCTGTAGTTGTTGTGGGGCAGTTGTTGTAGTTGTTGTTGGTGCCGCTGTTGTGGTTGTTGGGGCAGCTGTAGTTGTTGGGGCAGCTGTTGTGGTTGTTTGCGGTTGTTGTTGGGGCAGCTGTTGTGGTTGTTGCGGTTGTTGTTTGGGCAGCTGTAGTTTTGTTGGGGCAGCTGTTGTGGTTGTTGTTGTTGGGGTAGCTGTTGTGGTTGTTGTTGGGGCTGCAGTTGTAGTGGTTGTTGTTGGGGTTGCAGTTGTAGTTGTTGGTGCAGCAGTTGTGGTTGTTGTTGTTGGGGCAGCTGTAGTTGTGGTTGTTGTTGGGGCAGCTGTAGTTGTTGTGGGGGGCAGTTGTTGTAGTTGTTGTTGGGGCAGCTGTAGTTGTTGTTGGGGCAGCTGTTGTGGTTGTTGTTGTTGGGAAGCTGTAGTTGTTGTGGGGGCAGTTGTTGTAGTTGTTGTTGGGGCAGCTGTTGTAGTTGTTGTTGGGGGCGCTGTTGTGGTTGTTGTTGGGGCAGTTGTTGTGGTTGTGGGGGCAGTTGTTGTAGTTGTTGTTGGTGCCGCTGTTGTGGTTGTTGGGGCAGCTGTAGTTGTTGTTGGGGCAGCTGTTGTAGTTGTTGTTGGGGGCGCTGTTGTGGTTGTTGTTGGGGCAGCTGTAGTTGTTGTTGTGGGAGCAGTTGTAGTTGTTGTTGGTGCCGCTGTTGTGGTTGTTGCGGTTGTTGTTGGGGCAGCTGTAGTTGTTGTTGGGGCAGCTGTTGTGGTTGTTGTTGTGGGGAAGTTGTTGTAGTTGTTGTTGGGGCAGCTGTAGTTGTTGTTGGGGCCGCTGTTGTGGTTGTTGTTGCGGTTGTTGTTGGGGCAGCTGTAGTTGTTGTTGGGGCAGCTGTTGTGGTTGTTGTTGTTGGGGCAGCTGTTGTGGTTGTTGTTGTTGGGGCAGTTGTTGTGGTCGTTGTTGGGGCAGTTGTTGTGGTTGTTGTTGGGGCAGCTGTAGTTGTTGTTGGGGCAGCTGTTGTGGTTGTTGCGGTTGTTGTTGGGGCAGCTGTAGTTGTTGTTGGGGCTGCAGTTGTTGTGGTTGTTGTTGGGGTTGCAGTTGTAGTTGTTGGTGCAGCAGTTGTGGTTGTTGTTGTTGGGGCAGTTGTTGTGGTTGTTGTTGTTGGGGCAGCTGTAGTTGTGGTTGTTGTTGGGGCAGCTGTAGTTGTTGTTGTGGGGGCAGTTGTTGTAGTTGTTGTTGGGGCAGCTGTTGTGGTTGTTGCGGTTGTTGTTGGGGCAGCTGTAGTTGTTGTTGGGGCAGCTGTTGTGGTTGTTGTTGGGGCAGCTGTAGTTGTTGTTGGGGCTGCAGTTGTTGTGGTTGTTGTTGGGGTTGCAGTTGTAGTTGTTGGTGCAGCAGTTGTGGTTGTTGTTGTTGGGGCAGTTGTTGTGGTTGTTGTTGTTGGGGCAGCTGTAGTTGTGGTTGTTGTTGGGGCAGCTGTTGTGGTTGTTGCGGTTGTTGTTGGGGCAGCTGTAGTTGTTGTTGGGGCAGCTGTTGTGGTTGTTGTTGGGGCAGCTGTAGTTGTTGTTGGGGCAGCTGTTGTGGTTGTTGTTGTGGGGGCAGTTGTTGTAGTTGTTGTTGGGGCAGCTGTTGTGGTTGTTGCGGTTGTTGTTGGGGCAGCTGTAGTTGTTGTTGGGGCAGCTGTTGTGGTTGTTGTTGTGGGGGCAGTTGTTGTAGTTGTTGTTGGGGCAGCTGTAGTTGTTGTTGGGACCGCTGTTGTGGTTGTTGCGGTTGTTGTTGGGGCAGCTATAGTTGTTGTTGGGGCAGCTGTTGTGGTTGTTGTTGTTGGGGCAGCTGTTGTGGTTGTTGTTGTTGGGGCAGTTGTTGTGTGGTCGTTGTTGGGGCAGCTGTTGTGGTTGTTGTTGGGGCAGCTGTAGTTGTTGTTGGGGCAGCTGTTGTGGTTGTTGCGGTTGTTGTTGGGGCAGCTGTAGTTGTTGATGGGGCAGCTGTTGTGGTTGTTGTTGTGGGGGCAGTTGTTGTAGTTGTTGTTGGGGCAGCTGTAGTTGTTGTTGGGGCCGCTGTTGTGGTTGTTGCGGTTGTTGTTGGGGCAGCTATAGTTGTTGTTGGGGCAGCTGTTGTGGTTGTTGTTGTTGGGGCAGCTGTTGTGGTTGTTGTTGTTGGGGCAGTTGTTGTGGTCGTTGTTGGGGCAGCTGTTGTGGTTGTTGTTGGGGCAGCTGTAGTTGTTGTTGGGGCAGCTGTTGTGGTTGTTGCGGTTGTTGTTGGGGCAGCTGTAGTTGTTGTTGGGGCTGCAGTTGTTGTGCTTGTTGTTGGGGTTGCAGTTGTAGTTGTTGTTGGAGCAGTTGTGGTTGTTGTTGTTGGGGCAGTTGTTGTGGTTGTTGTTGTTGGGGCAGCTGTAGTTGTGGTTGTTGTTGGGGCAGCTGTAGTTGTTGTTGTGGGGGCAGTTGTTGTAGTTGTTGTTGGGGCAGCTGTTGTGGTTGTTTGCGGTTGTTGTTGGGGCAGCTGTAGTTGTTGTTGGGGTAGCTGTTGTGGTTGTTGTTGTTGTTGGGGCAGCTGTAGTTGTGGTTGTTGTTGGGGCAGCTGTAGTTGTTGTTGTGGGGGCAGTTGTTGTAGTTGTTGTTGGGGCAGCTGTAGTTGTTGTTGGGGCAGCTGTTGTGGTTGTTGTTGTTGGGGCAGCTGTAGTTATTGTTGTTGGGGCAGTTGTTGTGGTCGTTGTTGGGGCAGTTGTTGTGGTTGTTGTTGGGGCAGCTGTAGTTGTTGTTGGGGCAGCTGTTGTGGTTGTTCTGCGGTTGTTGTTGGGGCAGCTGTAGTTGTTGTTGGGGCTGCAGTTGTTGTGGTTGTTGTTGGGGTTGCAGTTGTAGTTGTTGGTGCAGTAGTTGTGGTTGTTGTTGTTGGGGCAGTTGTTGTGGTTGTTGTTGTTGGGGCAGCTGTAGTTGTGGTTGTTGTTGGGGCAGCTGTAGTTGTTGTTGTGGGGGCAGTTGTTGTAGTTGTTGTTGGGGCAGCTGTTGTGGTTGTTCTTGCGGTTGTTGTTGGGGCAGCTGTAGTTGTTGTTGGGGCAGCTGTTGTGGTTGTTGTTGGGGCAGCTGTAGTTGTTGTTGTGGGGGCAGTTGTAGTTGTTGTTGGGGCAGCTGTTGTGGTTGTTTGCGGTTGTTGTTGGGGCAGCTGTAGTTGTTGTTGGGGCAGCTGTTGTGGTTGTTGTTGTTGGGGCAGTTGTTGTGGTTGTTGTTGTTGGGGCAGCTGTAGTTGTGGTTGTTGTTGGGGCAGCTGTAGTTGTTGTGGGGGCAGTTGTTGTAGTTGTTGTTGGGGCAGCTGTAGTTGTTGTTGGGGCAGCTGTTGTGGTTGTTGTTGTTGGGAAAGCTGTAGTTGTTGTTGTTGGGGGGGGCAGTTGTTGTAGTTGTTGTTGGGGCAGCTGTTGTAGTTGTTGTTGGGGCGCTGTTGTGGTTGTTGTTGGGGCAGCTGTAGTTGTTGTGGGGGCAGTTGTTGTAGTTGTTGTTGGTGCCGCTGTTGTGGTTGTTGGGGCAGCTGTAGTTGTTGTTGGGGCAGCTGTTGTGGTTGTTGCGGTTGTTGTTGGGGCAGCTGTTGTGGTTGTTGTTGGGGCAGCTGTAGTTGTTGTTGGGGCAGCTGTTGTGGTTGTTGTTGTTGGGGCAGTTGTTGTGGTCGTTGTTGGGGCAGTTGTTGTGGTTGTTGTTGGGGCAGTTGTTGTAGTTGTTGTTGGGGCAGTTGTTGTAGTTGTTGTTGGGGCAGTTGTTGTGGTTGTTGTTGGTGCCGCTGTTTGTGGTTGTTGGGGCAGCTGTAGTTGTGGTTGTTGTTGGGGCAGCTGTAGTTGTTGTTGTGGGGGCAGTTGTTGTAGTTGTTGTTGGGGCAGCTGTAGTTGTTGTTGGGGCAGCTGTTGTGGTTGTTGTTGTTGGGAAAGCTGTAGTTGTTGTTGTGGGGGCAGTTGTTGTAGTTGTTGTGGGGGCAGTTGTTGTAGTTGTTGTTGGTGCCGCTGTTGTGGTTGTTGGGGCAGCTGTAGTTGTTGTTGGGGCAGCTGTTGTGGTTGTTGCGGTTGTTGTTGGGGCAGCTGTTGTGGTTGTTGTTGGGGCAGCTGTAGTTGTTGTTGGGGCAGCTGTTGTGGTTGTTGGGGCAGCTGTAGTTGTTGTTGGGGCAGCTGTTGTGGTTGGGGCAGCTGTAGTTGTTGTTGGGGCAGCTGTTGTGGTTGTTGCGGTTGTTGTTGGGGCAGCTGTAGTTGTTGTTGGGGCAGCTGTTGTGGTTGTTGTTGTTGGGGCAGCTGTAGTTGTTGTTGTGGGGGCAGTTGTTGTAGTTGTTGTTGGGGCAGCTGTAGTTGTTGTTGGGGCAGCTGTTGTGGTTGTTGTTGTTGGGGCAGCTGTAGTTGTTGTTGTTGGGGCAGTTGTTGTGGTCGATGTTGGGGCAGCTGTTGTGGTTGTTGTTGTTGGGGCAGCTGTAGTTGTTGTTGTGGGGGCAGTTGTTGTAGTTGTTGTTGGGGCAGCTGTTGTGGTTGTTGTTGTTGGGGCTGCAGTTGTTGTGGTTGTTGTTGGGGTTGCAGTTGTTGTGGTTGTTGTTGGGGTTGCAGTTGTAGTTGTTGGTGCAGCAGTTGTGGTTGTTGTTGTTGGGGCAGCTGTTGTAGTTGTTGTTGGGGCAGCTGTAGTTGTTGGGGCAGCTGTTGTGGTTGTTGTTGTTGGGGCAGCTGTAGTTATGGTTGTTGTTAGGGCAGCTGTAGTTGTTGTTGTGGGGGCAGTTGTTGTAGTTGTTGTTGGGGCAGCTGTTGTGGTTGTTGCAGTTGTTGTTGGGGCAGCTGTAGTTGTTGTTGGGACAGCTGTTGTGGTTGTTGTTGTTGGGGCAGCTGTTGTGGTTGTTGTTGGGGCAGCTGTAGTTGTTGTTGGGGCTGCAGTTTTGTGGTTGTTGTTGGGGTTGCAGTTGTAGTTGTTGGTGCAGCAGTTGTGGTTGTTGTTGTTGGGGCAGTTGTTGTGGTTGTTGTTGGGGCAGCAGTTGTGGTTGTTGTGGTTGTTGTTGGGGCAGCTGTTGTGGTTGTTGTTGTTGGGGCAGTTGTTTGTGGTCGTTGTTGGGGCAGTTGTTGTGGTTGTTGTTGGGGCAGCTGTAGTTGTTGTTGGGGCAGCTGTTGTGGTTGTTGTTGTTGGGGCAGTTGTTGTGGTCGTTGTTGGGGCAGTTGTTGTGGTTGTTGTTTGGGCAGCTGTAGTTGTTGTTGTGGGGGCAGTTGTTGTAGTTGTTGTTGGTGCCGCTGTTGTGGTTGTTGGGGCAGCTGTAGTTGTTGTTGGGGCAGCTGTTGTGGTTGTTGTTGTTGGGGCAGCTGTAGTTGTTGTTGGGGCAGCTGTTGTAGTTGTTGTTGGGGGCGCTGTTGTGGTTGTTGTTGGGGCAGCTGTAGTTGTTGTGGGGGCAGTTGTTGTAGTTGTTGTTGGTGCCGCTGTTGTGGTTGTTGGGGCAGCTGTTGTTGTGGTTGTTGCGGTTGTTGTTGGGGCAGCTGTTGTGGTTGTTCGCGGTTGTTGTTTGGGCAGCTGTAGTTTTTGTTGGGGCAGCTGTTGTGGTTGTTGTTGTTGGGGTAGCTGTTGTGGTTGTTGTTGGGGCTGCAGTTGTAGTGGTTGTTGTTGGGGTTGCAGTTGTAGTTGTTGGTGCAGCAGTTGTGGTTGTTGTTGTTGGGGCAGCTGTAGTTGTGGTTGTTGTTGGGGCAGCTGTAGTTGTTGTGGGGGCAGTTTTGTAGTTGTTGTTGGGGCAGCTGTAGTTGTTGTTGGGGCAGCTGTTGTGGTTGTTGTTGTTGGGGAAGCTGTAGTTGTTGTGGGGCAGTTGTTGTAGTTGTTGTTGGGGCAGCTGTTGTAGTTGTTGTTGGGGCAGCTGTTGTGGTTGTTGCAGTTGTTGTTGGGGCAGCTGTAGGTGTTGTTGGGACAGCTGTTGTGTTGTTGTTGTTGTTGGGGCAGCTGTTGTGGTTGTTGTTGGGGCAGCTGTAGTTGTTGTTGGGGCTGCAGTTTTTGTGGTTGTTGTTGGGGTTGCAGTTGTAGTTGTTGGTGCAGCAGTTGTGGTTGTTGTTGTTGGGGCAGTTGTTGTGGTTGTTGTTGGGGCAGCAGTTGTGGTTGTTGTGGTTGTTGTTGGGGCAGCTGTTGTGGTTGTTGTTGTTGGGGCAGTTGTTGTGGTCGTTGTTGGGGCAGTTGTTGTGGTTGTTGTTGGGGCAGCTGTAGTTGTTGTTGGGGCAGCTGTTGTGGTTGTTGTTGTTGGGGCAGTTGTTGTGGTCGTTGTTGGGGCAGTTGTTGTGGTTGTTGTTTGGGCAGCTGTAGTTGTTGTTGTGGGGGCAGTTGTTGTAGTTGTTGTTGGTGCCGCTGTTGTGGTTGTTGGGGCAGCTGTAGTTGTTGTTGGGGCAGCTGTTGTGGTTGTTGTTGTTGTTGGGGCAGCTGTAGTTGTTGTTGGGGCAGCTGTTGTAGTTGTTGTTGGGGCGCTGTTGTGGTTGTTGTTGGGGCAGCTGTAGTTGTTGTGGGGGCAGTTGTTGTAGTTGTTGTTGGTGCCGCTGTTGTGGTTGTTGGGGCAGCTGTTGTGGTTGTTGCGGTTGTTGTTGGGGCAGCTGTTGTGGTTGTTCGCGGTTGTTGTTTGGGCAGCTGTAGTTTTGTTGGGGCAGCTGTTGTGGTTGTTGTTGTTGGGGTAGCTGTTGTGGTTGTTGTTGGGGCTGCAGTTGTAGTGGTTGTTGTTGGGGTTGCAGTTGTAGTTGTTGGTGCAGCAGTTGTGGTTGTTGTTGTTGGGGCAGCTGTAGTTGTGGTTGTTGTTGGGGCAGCTGTAGTTGTTGTGGGGGCAGTTTTTGTAGTTGTTGTTGGGGCAGCTGTAGTTGTTGTTGGGGCAGCTGTTGTGGTTGTTGTTGTTGGGGAAGCTGTAGTTGTTGTGGGGGCAGTTGTTGTAGTTGTTGTTGGGGCAGCTGTTGTAGTTGTTGTTGGGGCAGCTGTTGTGGTTGTTGCAGTTGTTGGGGCAGCTGTAGGTGTTGTTGGGACAGCTGTTGTGGTTGTTGTTGTTGGGGCAGCTGTTGTGGTTGTTGTTGGGGCAGCTGTAGTTGTTGTTGGGGCTGCAGTTTTGTGGTTGTTGTTGGGGTTGCAGTTGTAGTTGTTGGTGCAGCAGTTGTGGTTGTTGTTGTTGGGGCAGTTGTTGTGGTTGTTGTTGGGGCAGCAGTTGTGGTTGTTGTGGTTGTTGTTGGGGCAGCTGTTGTGGTTGTTGTTGTTGGGGCAGTTGTTGTGGTCGTTGTTGGGGCAGTTGTTGTGGTTGTTGTTGGGGCAGCTGTAGTTGTTGTTGGGGCAGCTGTTGTGGTTGTTGTTGTTGGGGCAGTTGTTGTGGTCGTTGTTGGGGCAGTTGTTGTGGTTGTTGTTTGGGCAGCTGTAGTTGTTGTTGTGGGGCAGTTGTTGTAGTTGTTGTTGGTGCCGCTGTTGTGGTTGTTGGGGCAGCTGTAGTTGTTGTTGGGGCAGCTGTTGTGGTTGTTGTTGTTGGGGCAGCTGTAGTTGTTGTTGGGGCAGCTGTTGTAGTTGTTGTTGGGGCGCTGTTGTGGTTGTTGTTGGGGCAGCTGTAGTTGTTGTTGGTGCCGCTGTTGTGGTTGTTGGGGCAGCTGTAGTTGTTGTTGGGGCAGCTGTTGTGGTTGTTGCGGTTGTTGTTGGGGCAGCTGTTGTGGTTGTTGCGGTTGTTGTTTGGGCAGCTGTAGTTTTTGTTGGGGCAGCTGTTGTGGTTGTTGTTGTTGGGGTAGCTGTTGTGGTTGTTGTTGTTGGGGCTGCAGTTGTAGTGGTTGTTGTTGGGGTTGCAGTTGTAGTTGTTGGTGCAGCAGTTGTGGTTGTTGTTGTTGGGGCAGCTGTAGTTGTGGTTGTTGTTGGGGCAGCAGTTGTGGTTGTTGTGGTTGTTGTTGGGGCAGCTGTTGTGGTTGTTGTTGTTGGGGCAGTTGTTGTGGTCGTTGTTGGGGCAGTTGTTGTGGTTGTTGTTGGGGCAGCTGTAGTTGTTGTTGGGGCAGCTGTTGTCTTTGTTGTTGTTGGGGCAGTTGTTGTGGTCGTTGTTGGGGCAGTTGTTGTGGTTGTTGTTTGGGCAGCTGTAGTTGTTGTTGTGGGGGCAGTTGTTGTAGTTGTTGTTGGTGCCGCTGTTGTGGTTGTTGGGGCAGCTGTAGTTGTTGTTGGGGCAGCTGTTGTGGTTGTTGTTGTTGGGGCAGCTGTAGTTGTTGTTGGGGCAGCTGTTGTAGTTGTTGTTGGGGGCGCTGTTGTGGTTGTTGTTGGGGCAGCTGTAGTTGTTGTGGGGGCAGTTGTTGTAGTTGTTGTTGGTGCCGCTGTTGTGGTTGTTGGGGCAGCTGTAGTTGTTGGGGCAGCTGTTGTGGTTGTTGCGGTTGTTGTTGGGGCAGCTGTTGTGGTTGTTGCGGTTGTTGTTTGGGCAGCTGTAGTTTTTGTTGGGGCAGCTGTTGTGGTTGTTGTTGTTGGGGTAGCTGTTGTGGTTGTTGTTGGGGCTGCAGTTGTAGTGGTTGTTGTTGGGGTTGCAGTTGTAGTTGTTGGTGCAGCAGTTGTGGTTGTTGTTGTTGGGGCAGCTGTAGTTGTGGTTGTTGTTGGGGCAGCTGTAGTTGTTGTGGGGGCAGTTGTTGTAGTTGTTGTTGGGGCAGCTGTAGTTGTTGTTGGGGCAGCTGTTGTGGTTGTTGTTGTTGGGGAAGCTGTAGTTGTTGTGGGGGCAGTTGTTGTAGTTGTTGTTGGGGCAGCTGTTGTAGTTGTTGTTGGGGGCGCTGTTGTGGTTGTTGTTGGGGCAGTTGTTGTGGTTGTGGGGGCAGTTGTTGTAGTTGTTGTTGGTGCCGCTGTTGTGGTTGTTGGGGCAGCTGTAGTTGTTGTTGGGGCAGCTGTTGTAGTTGTTGTTGGGGGCGCTGTTGTGGTTGTTGTTGGGGCAGCTGTAGTTGTTGTTGTGGGAGCAGTTGTAGTTGTTGTTGGTGCCGCTGTTGTGGTTGTTGCGGTTGTTGTTGGGGCAGCTGTAGTTGTTGTTGGGGCAGCTGTTGTGGTTGTTGTTGTGGGGGAAGTTGTTGTAGTTGTTGTTGGGGCAGCTGTAGTTGTTGTTGGGGCCGCTGTTGTGGTTGTTGCGGTTGTTGTTGGGGCAGCTGTAGTTGTTGTTGGGGCAGCTGTTGTGGTTGTTGTTGTTGGGGCAGCTGTTGTGGTTGTTGTTGTTGGGGCAGTTGTTGTGGTCGTTGTTGGGGCAGTTGTTGTGGTTGTTGTTGGGGCAGCTGTAGTTGTTGTTGGGGCAGCTGTTGTGGTTGTTGCGGTTGTTGTTGGGGCAGCTGTAGTTGTTGTTGGGGCTGCAGTTGTTGTGGTTGTTGTTGGGGTTGCAGTTGTAGTTGTTGGTGCAGCAGTTGTGGTTGTTGTTGTTGGGGCAGTTGTTGTGGTTGTTGTTGTTGGGGCAGCTGTAGTTGTGGTTGTTGTTGGGGCAGCTGTAGTTGTTGTTGTGGGGCAGTTGTTGTAGTTGTTGTTGGGGCAGCTGTTGTGGTTGTTGCGGTTGTTGTTGGGGCAGCTGTAGTTGTTGTTGGGGCAGCTGTTGTGGTTGTTGTTGGGGCAGCTGTAGTTGTTGTTGGGGCTGCAGTTGTTGTGGTTGTTGTTGGGGTTGCAGTTGTAGTTGTTGGTGCAGCAGTTGTGGTTGTTGTTGTTGGGGCAGTTGTTGTGGTTGTTGTTGTTGGGGCAGCTGTAGTTGTGGTTGTTGTTGGGGCAGCTGTTGTGGTTGTTGCGGTTGTTGTTGGGGCAGCTGTAGTTGTTGTTGGGGCAGCTGTTGTGGTTGTTGTTGGGGCAGCTGTAGTTGTTGTTGGGGCAGCTGTTGTGGTTGTTGTTGTGGGGGCAGTTGTTGTAGTTGTTGTTGGGGCAGCTGTTGTGGTTGTTGGCGGTTGTTGTTGGGGCAGCTGTAGTTGTTGTTGGGGCAGCTGTTGTGGTTGTTGTTGTTGGGGGCAGTTGTTGTAGTTGTTGTTGGGGCAGCTGTAGTTGTTGTTGGGACCGCTGTTGTGGTTGTTGCGGTTGTTGTTGGGGCAGCTATAGTTGTTGTTGGGGCAGCTGTTGTGGTTGTTGTTGTTGGGGCAGCTGTTGTGGTTGTTGTTGTTGGGGCAGTTGTTGTGGTCGTTGTTGGGGCAGCTGTTGTGGTTGTTGTTGGGGCAGCTGTAGTTGTTGTTGGGGCAGCTGTTGTGGTTGTTTGCGGTTGTTGTTGGGGCAGCTGTAGTTGTTGATGGGGCAGCTGTTGTGGTTGTTGTTGTGGGGGCAGTTGTTGTAGTTGTTGTTGGGGCAGCTGTAGTTGTTGTTGGGGCCGCTGTTGTGGTTGTTGCGGTTGTTGTTGGGGCAGCTATAGTTGTTGTTGGGGCAGCTGTTGTGGTTGTTGTTGTTGGGGCAGCTGTTGTGGTTGTTGTTGTTGGGGCAGTTGTTGTGGTCGTTGTTGGGGCAGCTGTTGTGGTTGTTGTTGGGGCAGCTGTAGTTGTTGTTGGGGCAGCTGTTGTGGTTGTTGCGGTTGTTGTTGGGGCAGCTGTAGTTGTTGTTGGGGCTGCAGTTGTTGTGCTTGTTGTTGGGGTTGCAGTTGTAGTTGTTGTTGGAGCAGTTGTGGTTGTTGTTGTTGGGGCAGTTGTTGTGGTTGTTGTTGTTGGGGCAGCTGTAGTTGTGGTTGTTGTTGGGGCAGCTGTAGTTGTTGTTGTGGGGGCAGTTGTTGTAGTTGTTGTTGGGGCAGCTGTTGTGGTTGTTGCGGTTGTTGTTGGGGCAGCTGTAGTTGTTGTTGGGGTAGCTGTTGTGGTTGTTGTTGTTGTTGGGGCAGCTGTAGTTGTGGTTGTTGTTGGGGCAGCTGTAGTTGTTGTTGTGGGGGCAGTTGTTGTAGTTGTTGTTGGGGCAGCTGTAGTTGTTGTTGGGGCAGCTGTTGTGGTTGTTGTTGTTGGGGCAGCTGTAGTTATTGTTGTTGGGGCAGTTGTTGTGGTCGTTGTTGGGGCAGTTGTTGTGGTTGTTGTTGGGGCAGCTGTAGTTGTTGTTGGGGCAGCTGTTGTGGTTGTTGCGGTTGTTGTTGGGGCAGCTGTAGTTGTTGTTGGGGCTGCAGTTGTTGTGGTTGTTGTTGGGGTTGCAGTTGTAGTTGTTGGTGCAGTAGTTGTGGTTGTTGTTGTTGGGGCAGTTGTTGTGGTTGTTGTTGTTGGGGCAGCTGTAGTTGTGGTTGTTGTTGGGGCAGCTGTAGTTGTTGTTGTGGGGGCAGTTGTTGTAGTTGTTGTTGGGGCAGCTGTTGTGGTTGTTGCGGTTGTTGTTGGGGCAGCTGTAGTTGTTGTTGGGGCAGCTGTTGTGGTTGTTGTTGGGGCAGCTGTAGTTGTTGTTGTGGGGGCAGTTGTAGTTGTTGTTGGGGCAGCTGTTGTGGTTGTTGCGGTTGTTGTTGGGGCAGCTGTAGTTGTTGTTGGGGCAGCTGTTGTGGTTGTTGTTGTTGGGGCAGTTGTTGTGGTTGTTGTTGTTGGGGCAGCTGTAGTTGTGGTTGTTGTTGGGGCAGCTGTAGTTGTTGTGGGGGCAGTTGTTGTAGTTGTTGTTGGGGCAGCTGTAGTTGTTGTTGGGGCAGCTGTTGTGGTTGTTGTTGTTGGGAAAGCTGTAGTTGTTGTTGTGGGGGCAGTTGTTGTAGTTGTTGTTGGGGCAGCTGTTGTAGTTGTTGTTGGGGGCGCTGTTGTGGTTGTTGTTGGGGCAGCTGTAGTTGTTGTTGTGGGGGCAGTTGTTGTAGTTGTTGTTGGTGCCGCTGTTGTGGTTGTTGGGGCAGCTGTAGTTGTTGTTGGGGCAGCTGTTTGTGGTTGTTGCGGTTGTTGTTGGGGCAGCTGTTGTGGTTGTTGTTGGGGCAGCTGTAGTTGTTGTTGGGGCAGCTGTTGTGGTTGTTGTTGTTGGGGCAGTTGTTGTGGTCGTTGTTGGGGCAGTTGTTGTGGTTGTTGTTGGGGCAGTTGTTGTAGTTGTTGTTGGGGCAGTTGTTGTAGTTGTTGTTGGGGCAGTTGTTGTGGTTGTTGTTGGTGCCGCTGTTGTGGTTGTTGGGGCAGCTGTAGTTGTGGTTGTTGTTGGGGCAGCTGTAGTTGTTGTTGTGGGGGCAGTTGTTGTAGTTGTTGTTGGGGCAGCTGTAGTTGTTGTTGGGGCAGCTGTTGTGGTTGTTGTTGTTGGGAAAGCTGTAGTTGTTGTTGTGGGGGCAGTTGTTGTAGTTGTTGTGGGGGCAGTTGTTGTAGTTGTTGTTGGTGCCGCTGTTGTGGTTGTTGGGGCAGCTGTGGTTGTTGTTGGGGCAGCTGTTGTGGTTGTTGCGGTTGTTGTTGGGGCAGCTGTTGTGGTTGTTGTTGGGGCAGCTGTAGTTGTTGTTGGGGCAGCTGTTGTGGTTGTTGGGGCAGCTGTAGTTGTTGTTGGGGCAGCTGTTGTGGTTGGGGCAGCTGTAGTTGTTGTTGGGGCAGCTGTTGTGGTTGTTGCGGTTGTTGTTGGGGCAGCTGTAGTTGTTGTTGGGGCAGCTGTTGTGGTTGTTGTTGTTGGGGCAGCTGTAGTTGTTGTTGTGGGGCAGTTGTTGTAGTTGTTGTTGGGGCAGCTGTAGTTGTTGTTGGGGCAGCTGTTGTGGTTGTTGTTGTTGGGGCAGCTGTAGTTGTTGTTGTTGGGGCAGTTGTTGTGGTCGATGTTGGGGCAGCTGTTGTGGTTGTTGTTGTTGGGGCAGCTGTAGTTGTTGTTGTGGGGGCAGTTGTTGTAGTTGTTGTTGGGGCAGCTGTTGTGGTTGTTGTTGTTGGGGCTGCAGTTGTTGTGGTTGTTGTTGGGGTTGCAGTTGTTGTGGTTGTTGTTGGGGTTGCAGTTGTAGTTGTTGGTGCAGCAGTTGTGGTTGTTGTTGTTGGGGCAGCTGTTGTGGTTGTTGTTGTTGGGGCAGCTGTTGTGGTAGTTGTTGTTGGGGCAGCTGTTGTGGTTGTTGCGGTTGTTGTTGGGGCAGCTGTAGTTGTTGTTGGGGCAGCTGTTGTGGTTGTTGCGGTTGTTGTTGGGGCAGCTGTAGTTGTTGTTGGGGCAGCTGTTGTGGTTGTTGCGGTTGTTGTTGGGACAGCTGTAGTTGTTGTTGTGGGGGCAGTTGTTGTAGTTGTTGTTGGGGCAGCTGTTGTGGTTGTTGTTGTTGGGGCTGCAGTTGTTGTGGTTGTTGTTGGGGTTGCAGTTGTAGTTGTTGGTGCAGCAGTTGTGGTTGTTGTTGATGGGGCAGCTGTTGTGGTTGTTGTTGTTGGGGCAGCTGTTGTGGTTGTTGTTGTTGGGGCAGTTGTTGTGGTTGTTGTTGGGGCAGCTGTAGTTGTTGTTGGGGCAGCTGTTGTAGTTGTTGCGGTTGTTGTTGGGGCAGCTGTAGTTGTTGTTGGGGCAGCTGTTGTGGTTGTTGCGGTTGTTGTTGGGGCAGCTGTAGTTGTTGTTGGGGCAGCTGTTGTGGTTGTTGTTGTTGGGGCAGCTGTAGTTGTTGTTGGGGCAGCTGTTGTGGTTGTTGTTGTTGGGGCAGCTGTAGTTGTTGTTGTGGGGGCAGTTGTTGTAGTTGTTGTTGGGGCAGCTGTTGTGGTTGTTGCGGTTGTTGTTGGGGCAGCTGTAGTTGTTGTTGGGGCAGCTGTTGTGGTTGTTGTTGGGGCAGCTGTAGTTGTTGTTGGGGCAGCTGTTGGGGTTGTTGTTGTGGGGGCAGTTGTTGTAGTTGTTGTTGGGGCAGCTGTAGTTGTTGTTGGGGCAGCTGTTGTGGTTGTTGTTGTTGGGGCAGTTGTTGTGGTCGTTGTTGGGGCAGTTGTTGTGGTTGTTGTTTTGGTAGCTGTAGTTGTTGTTGTGGGGCAGTTGTTGTGGTTGTTGTTGGGGCAGCTGTAGTTGTTGTTGTGGGGCAGTTGTTGTGGTTGTTGTTGGTGCCGCTGTTGTGGTTGTTGGGGCAGCTGTAGTTGTTGTTGGGGCAGCTGTTGTGGTTGTTGTTGTTGGGGCAGCTGTAGTTGTTGTTGGGGCAGCTGTAGTTGTTGCTGGGGCAGCTGTTGTGGTTGTTGGGGCAGCTGTAGTTGTTGTTGGGGCAGCTGTTGTGGTTGTTGCGGTTGTTGTTGGGGCAGCTGTAGTTGTTGTTGGGGCAGCTGTTGTGGTTGTTGCGGTTGTTGTTGGGGCAGCTGTAGTTGTTGTTGGGGCAGCTGTTGTGGTTGTTGTTGTTGGGGCAGCTGTTGTGGTTGTTGTTGTTGGGGCAGCTGTAGTTGTTGTTGGGGCAGCTGTAGTTGTTGCTGGGGCAGCTGTTGTGGTTGTTGGGGCAGCTGTAGTTGTTGTTGGGGCAGCTGTTGTGGTTGTTGCGGTTGTTGTTGGGGCAGCTGTAGTTGTTGTTGGGGCAGCTGTTGTGGTTGTTGCGGTTGTTGTTGGGGCAGCTGTAGTTGTTGTTGGGGCAGCTGTTGTGGTTGTTGTTGTTGGGGCAGCTGTAGTTGTTGTTGGGGCAGCTGTTGTGGTTGTTGTTGTTGGGGCAGCTGTAGTTGTTGTTGTGGGGGCAGTTGTTGTAGTTGTTGTTGGGGCAGCTGTTGTGGTTGTTGCGGTTGTTGTTGGGGCAGCTGTAGTTGTTGTTGGGGCAGCTGTTGTGGTTGTTGTTGGGGCAGCTGTAGTTGTTGTTGGGGCAGCTGTTGGGGTTGTTGTTGTGGGGCAGTTGTTGTAGTTGTTGTTGGGGCAGCTGTAGTTGTTGTTGGGGCAGCTGTTGTGGTTGTTGTTGTTGGGGCAGTTGTTGTGGTCGTTGATGGGGCAGTTGTTGTGGTTGTTGTTTGGGTAGCTGTAGTTGTTGTTGTGGGGCAGTTGTTGTGGTTGTTGTTGGGGCAGCTGTAGTTGTTGTTGTGGGGGCAGTTGTTGTGGTTGTTGTTGGTGCCGCTGTTGTGGTTGTTGGGGCAGCTGTAGTTGTTGTTGGGGCAGCTGTTGTGGTTGTTGTTGTTGGGGCAGCTGTAGTTGTTGTTGGGGCAGCTGTAGTTGTTGTTGGGGCAGCTGTTGTGGTTGTTGGGGCAGCTGTAGTTGTTGTTGGGGCAGCTGTTGTGGTTGTTTGCGGTTGTTGTTGGGGCAGCTGTAGTTGTTGTTGGGGCAGCTGTTGTGGTTGTTCTGCGGTTGTTGTTGGGGCAGCTGTAGTTGTTGTTGGGGCAGCTGTTGTGGTTGTTGTTGTTGGGGCAGCTGTAGTTGTTGTTGGGGCAGCTGTTGTGGTTGTTGTTGTTGGGGCAGCTGTAGTTGTTGTTGTGGGGGCAGTTGTTGTAGTTGTTGTTGGGGCAGCTGTTGTGGTTGTTGCGGTTGTTGTTGGGGCAGCTGTAGTTGTTGTTGGGGCAGCTGTTGTGGTTGTTGTTGGGGCAGCTGTAGTTGTTGTTGGGGCAGCTGTTGGGGTTGTTGTTGTGGGGGCAGTTGTTGTAGTTGTTGTTGGGGCAGCTGTAGTTGTTGTTGGGGCAGCTGTTGTGGTTGTTGTTGTTGGGGCAGTTGTTGTGGTCGTTGTTGGGGCAGTTGTTGTGGTTGTTGTTTGGGTAGCTGTAGTTGTTGTTGTGGGGGCAGTTGTTGTGGTTGTTGTTGGGGCAGCTGTAGTTGTTGTTGTGGGGGCAGTTGTTGTGGTTGTTGTTGGTGCCGCTGTTGTGGTTGTTGGGGCAGCTGTAGTTGTGGTTGTTGTTGGGGCAGCTGTAGTTGTTGTTGTGGGGGCAGTTGTTGTAGTTGTTGTTGGGGCAGCTTTAGTTGTTGTTGGGGCAGCTGTTGTGGTTGTTGTTGTTGGGAAAGCTGTAGTTGTTGTTGTGGGGGCAGTTGTTGTAGTTGTTGTTGGGGCAGCTGTTGTAGTTGTTGTTGGGGGCGCTGTTGTGGTTGTTGTTGGGGCAGCTGTAGTTGTTGTGGGGGCAGTTGTTGTAGTTGTTGTTGGTGCCGCTGTTGTGGTTGTTGGGGCAGTTGTTGTTGTTGGGGCAGCTGTTGTTGTTGTTGGGCAGCTGTTGTGGTTGTTGTTGGGGCAGCTGTGGTTGTTGTTGGGGCAGCTGTTGTGGTTGTTGTTGGGGCAGCTGCTGTAGTTGTTGTTGGGGCAGCTGTTGTGGTTGTTGTTGGGGCAGTTGTTGTGGTTGTTGTTGGGGCAGTTGTTGTGGTTGTTGTTGGGGCAGTTGTTGTGGTTGTTGTTGGGGCAGTTGTTGTGGTTGTTGTTGGGGCAGTTGTTGTAGTTGTTGTTGGGGCAGTTGTTGTAGTTGTTGTTGGGGCAGTTGTTGTGGTTGTTGTTGGGGCAGTTGTTGTGGTTGTTAGTTGTTGTTGGGGCAGCTGTGGTTGTTGTTGGGGCAGTTGTTGTTGTTGTTGTTGGGGCAGCTGTTGTGGTTGTTGTTGGGGGCAGCTGTTGTAGTTGTTGTTGGGGCAGCTGTTGTGGTTGTTGTTGGGGCAGCTGTTGTTGTTGTTGTTGGTGGGGCAGCTAGTTGTAGTTGTTGTTGGGGCAGTTGTTGTGGTTGTTGTTGGGGCAGCTGTAGTTGTTGTTGGGGGGGCAGTTGTTGTTGGGGCAGCTGTTGTGGTTGTTGTTGGGGCAGCTGTAGTTGTTGTTGTTGGGGTTGTTGGGGCAGTTGTTGTAGTTGTTGTTGGGGCAGCTGTTGTGGTTGTTGTTGTTGGGGCAGCTGTAGTTGTTGTTGGGGCAGCTGTTGTGTTGTTGTTGTTGTTGGGGCAGTTGTTGTTGGTTGTTGTTGGGGCAGCTGTGGTTGTTGTTGGGGCAGTTGTTGTTGTTGTTGTTGGCAGGGGTAGTTGTTGTTGTGGGGCAGCTGTTGTAGTTGTTGTTGGGGCAGCTGTTGTGTTGTTGTTGTTGGGGCAGCTGTTGTTGTTGTTGTTGGGGCAGCTGTTGTTGTTGTTGTTGTTGTTGGGAGCAGCTGTAGTTGTTGTTGTTGGGGCAGCTGTGGTTGTTGTTGGGGCAGCTGTTGTGTGTTGTTGGGGCAGCTGTTGTGGTTGTTGTTGGGGCAGCTGTTGTGTTGTTTGTTGTTGTTGGGGCAGCTGTAGTTGTTGTTGGGCAGCTGCTGTTGTGGTTGGGGCAGCTGTTGTTGTTGGGGCAGCTGTAGTTGTTGTTGGGGCAGCTGTTGTGGTTGTTGGCGGTTGTTGTTGGGGCAGCTGTAGTTGTTGTTGGGGCAGCTGTGGTTGTTGCGGTTGTTGTTGGGGCAGCTGTAGTTGTTGTTGGGGCAGCTGTTGTGTTGTTGTTGTTGTTGGGGCAGCTGTAGTTGTTGTTGTTGGGCTGGGTTGTGGGGCAGCTGTTGTTGTTGTTGGGGCAGCTGTTGTGGTTGTTGTTGGGGCAGCTGTAGTTGTTGTTGGGGCAGCTGTTGTGGTTGTTGTTGTTGGGGCAGCTGTAGTTGTTGTTGTGGGGCAGTTGTTGTAGTTGTTGTTGGGGCAGCTGTAGTTGTTGTTGGGGCAGCTGTTGTGGTTGTTGTTGTTGGGGCAGCTGTAGTTGTTGTTGTTGGGGCAGTTGTTGTGGTCGATGTTGGGGCAGCTGTTGTGGTTGTTGTTGTTGGGGCAGCTGTAGTTGTTGTTGTGGGGGCAGTTGTTGTAGTTGTTGTTGGGGCAGCTGTTGTGGTTGTTGTTGTTGGGGCTGCAGTTGTTGTGGTTGTTGTTGGGGTTGCAGTTGTTGTGGTTGTTGTTGGGGTTGCAGTTGTAGTTGTTGGTGCAGCAGTTGTGGTTGTTGTTGTTGGGGCAGCTGTTGTGGTTGTTGTTGTTGGGGCAGCTGTTGTGGTAGTTGTTGTTGGGGCAGCTGTTGTGGTTGTTGCGCGGTTGTTTTGGGGCAGCTGTAGTTGTTGTTGGGGCAGCTGTTGTGGTTGTTGTTGCGGTTGTTGTTGGGGCAGCTGTAGTTGTTGTTGGGGCAGCTGTTGTGGTTGTTCTGCGGTTGTTGTTGGGACAGCTGTAGTTGTTGTTGTGGGGGCAGTTGTTGTAGTTGTTGTTGGGGCAGCTGTTGTGGTTGTTGTTGTTGGGGCTGCAGTTGTTGTGGTTGTTGTTGGGGTTGCAGTTGTAGTTGTTGGTGCAGCAGTTGTGGTTGTTGTTGATGGGGCAGCTGTTGTGGTTGTTGTTGTTGGGGCAGCTGTTGTGGTTGTTGTTGTTGGGGCAGTTGTTGTGGTTGTTGTTGGGGCAGCTGTAGTTGTTGTTGGGGCAGCTGTTGTGGTTGTTGCGGTTGTTGTTGGGGCAGCTGTAGTTGTTGTTGGGGCAGCTGTTGTGGTTGTTTGCGGTTGTTGTTGGGGCAGCTGTAGTTGTTGTTGGGGCAGCTGTTGTGGTTGTTGTTGTTGGGGCAGCTGTAGTTGTTGTTGGGGCAGCTGTTGTGGTTGTTGTTGTTGGGGCAGCTGTAGTTGTTGTTGTGGGGGCAGTTGTTGTAGTTGTTGTTGGGGCAGCTGTTGTGGTTGTTTGCGGTTGTTGTTGGGGCAGCTGTAGTTGTTGTTGGGGCAGCTGTTGTGGTTGTTGTTGGGGCAGCTGTAGTTGTTGTTGGGGCAGCTGTTGGGGTTGTTGTTGTGGGGGCAGTTGTTGTAGTTGTTGTTGGGGCAGCTGTAGTTGTTGTTGGGGCAGCGGTTGTGGTTGTTGTTGTTGGGGCAGCTGTTGTGGTTGTTGTTGTTGGGGCAGTTGTTGTGGTTGTTGTTGGGGCAGCTGTAGTTGTTGTTGGGGCAGCTGTTGTGGTTGTTGCGGTTGTTGTTGGGGCAGCTGTAGTTGTTGTTGGGGCAGCTGTTGTGGTTGTTGTTGTTGGGGCAGCTGTAGTTGTTGTTGGGGCAGCTGTTGTGGTTGTTGTTGTTGGGGCAGCTGTAGTTGTTGTTGTGGGGCAGTTGTTGTAGTTGTTGTTGGGGCAGCTGTTGTGGTTGTTGCGGTTGTTGTTGGGGCAGCTGTAGTTGTTGTTGGGGCAGCTGTTGTGGTTGTTGTTGGGGCAGCTGTAGTTGTTGTTGGGGCAGCTGTTTGGGTTGTTGTTGTGGGGCAGTTGTTGTAGTTGTTGTTGGGGCAGCTGTAGTTGTTGTTGGGGCAGCTGTTGTGGTTGTTGTTGTTGGGGCAGTTGTTGTGGTCGTTGTTGGGGCAGTTGTTGTGGTTGTTGTTTGGGTAGCTGTAGTTGTTGTTGTGGGGGCAGTTGTTGTGGTTGTTGTTGGGGCAGCTGTAGTTGTTGTTGTGGGGGCAGTTGTTGTGGTTGTTGTTGGTGCCGCTGTTGTGGTTGTTGGGGCAGCTGTAGTTGTTGTTGGGGCAGCTGTTGTGGTTGTTGTTGTTGGGGCAGCTGTAGTTGTTGTGGTGGGGGCAGTTGTTGTAGTTGTTGTTGGGGCAGCTGTTGTGGTTGTTGTTGTTGGGGCTGCAGTTGTTGTGGTTGTTGTTGGGGTTGCAGTTGTAGTTGTTGGTGCAGCAGTTGTGGTTGTTGTTGTTGGGGCAGCTGTTGTGGTTGTTGTTGTTGGGGCAGCTGTTGTGGTTGTTGTTGTTGGGGCAGTTGTTGTGGTTGTTGTTGGGGCAGCTGTAGTTGTTGTTGGGGCAGCTGTTGTGGTTGTTGCGGTTGTTGTTGGGGCAGCTGTAGTTGTTGTTGGGGCAGCTGTTGTGGTTGTTGCGGTTGTTGTTGGGGCAGCTGTAGTTGTTGTTGGGGCAGCTGTTGTGGTTGTTGCGGTTGTTGTTGGGGCAGCTGTAGTTGTTGTTGGGGCAGCTGTTGTGGTTGTTGCGGTTGTTGTTGGGGCAGCTGTAGTTGTTGTTGGGGCAGCTGTTGTGGTTGTTGTTGTTGGGGCAGCTGTAGTTGTTGTTGGGGCAGCTGTTGTGGTTGTTGCGGTTGTTGTTGGGGCAGCTGTAGTTGTTGTTGGGGCAGCTGTTGTGGTTGTTGTTGTTGGGGCAGCTGTAGTTGTTGTTGGGGCAGCTGTTGTGGTTGTTGTTGTTGGGGCAGCTGTAGTTGTTGTTGGGGCAGCTGTTGTGGTTGTTTGCGGTTGTTGTTGGGGCAGCTGTAGTTGTTGTTGGGGCAGCTGTTGTGGTTGTTGCGGTTGTTGTTGGGGCAGCTGTAGTTGTTGTTGGGGCAGCTGTTGTGGTTGTTGTTGTTGGGGCAGCTGTAGTTGTTGTTGGGGCAGCTGTTGTGGTTGTTGTTGTTGGGGCAGCTGTAGTTGTTGTTGGGGCAGCTGTTGTGGTTGTTGGGGCAGCTGTTGTGGTTGTTGTGGCAGCTGTTGTGGTTGTTGTGGTTGTTGTTGGGGCAGCTGTAGTTGTTGTTGGGGCAGCTGTTGTGGTTGTTGCGGTTGTTGTTGGGGCAGCTGTAGTTGTTGTTGGGGCAGCTGTTGTGGTTGTTTGCGGTTGTTGTTGGGGCAGCTGTAGTTGTTGTTGGGGCAGCTGTTGTGGTTGTTGTTGTTGGGGCAGCTGTAGTTGTTGTTGGGGCAGCTGTTGTGGTTGTTCTTGGTTGTTGTTGGGGCAGCTGTAGTTGTTGTTGGGGCAGCTGTTGTGGTTGTTGTTGTTGGGGCAGCTGTAGTTGTTGTTGGGGCAGCTGTTGTGGTTGTTTGCGGTTGTTGTTGGGGCAGCTGTAGTTGTTGTTGGGGCAGCTGTTGTGGTTGTTGTTGTTGGGGCAGCTGTAGTTGTTGTTGGGGCAGCTGTTGTGGTTGTTCTTGCGGTTGTTGTTGGGGCAGCTGTAGTTGTTGTTGGGGCAGCTGTTGTGGTTGTTGTTGTTGGGGCAGCTGTAGTTGTTGTTGGGGCAGCTGTTGTGGTTGTTGCGGTTGTTGTTGGGGCAGGTGTAGTTGTTGTTGGGGCAGCTGTTGTTGCGGTTGTTGTTGGGGCAGCTGTAGTTGTTGTTGGGGCAGCTGTTGTGGTTGTTGCGGTTGTTGTTGGGGCAGCTGTAGTTGTTGTTGGGGCAGCTGTTGTGGTTGTTGTTGTTGGGGCAGCTGTAGTTGTTGTTGGGGCAGCTGTTGTGGTTGTTGCGGTTGTTGTTGGGGCAGCTGTAGTTGTTGTTGGGGCAGCTGTAGTTGTTGTTGGGGCAGCTGTTGTGGTTGTTGCGGTTGTTGTTGGGGCAGCTGTAGTTGTTGTTGGGGCAGCTGTTGTGGTTGTTGTTGTTGGGGCAGCTGTAGTTGTTGTTGGGGCAGCTGTTGTGGTTGTTGTTGTTGGGGCAGTTGTTGTGGTCGTTGTTGGGGCAGTTGTTGTGGTTGTTGTTTGGGCAGCTGTAGTTGTTGTTGTGGGGGCAGTTGTTGTGGTTGTTGTTGGGGCAGCTGTAGTTGTTGTTGTGGGGGCAGTTGTTGTGGTTGTTGTGGGGGCAGTTGTTGTGGTTGTTGGGGCAGCTGTAGTTGTTGTTGGGGCAGCTGTAGTTGTTGTTGGGGCAGCTGTTGTGGTTGTTGGGGCAGCTGTTGTGGTTGTTGGGGCAGCTGTTGTGGTTGTTGCGGTTGTTGTTGGGGCAGCTGTAGTTGTTGTTGGGGCAGCTGTTGTGGTTGTTGCGGTTGTTGTTGGGGCAGCTGTAGTTGTTGTTGGGGCAGCTGTTGTGGTTATTCTGCGGTTGTTGTTGGGGCAGCTGTAGTTGTTGTTGGGGCAGCTGTTGTGGTTGTTGTTGTTGGGGCAGCTGTAGTTGTTGTTGGGGCAGCTGTTGTGGTTGTTGTTGTTGGGGCAGCTGTAGTTGTTGTTGTGGGGGCAGTTGTTGTAGTTGTTGTTGGGGCAGCTGTTGTGGTTGTTGTTGTTGGGGCTGCAGTTGTTGTGGTTGTTGTTGGGGTTGCAGTTGTAGTTGTTGGTGCAGCAGTTGTGGTTGTTGTTGTTGGGGCAGCTGTTGTGGTTGTTGTTGTTGGGGCAGTTGTTGTGGTTGTTGTTGGGGCAGCTGTAGTTGTTGTTGGGGCAGCTGTAGTTGTTGTTGGGGCAGCTGTTGTGGTTGTTGTTGTTGGGGCAGCTGTAGTTGTTGTTGGGGCAGCTGTTGTGGTTGTTGCGGTTGTTGTTGGGGCAGCTGTAGTTGTTGTTGGGGCAGCTGTTGTGGTTGTTGTTGTTGGGGCAGCTGTAGTTGTTGTTGGGGCAGCTGTTGTGGTTGTTGTTGTTGGGGCAGCTGTAGTTGTTGTTGGGGCAGCTGTTGTGGTTGTTGTTGTTGGGGCAGCTGTAGTTGTTGTTGTGGGGGCAGTTGTTGTAGTTGTTGTTGGGGCAGCTGTTGTAGTTGTTGTTGTTGGGGCTGCAGTTGTTGTGGTTGTTGTTGGGGTTGCAGTTGTAGTTGTTGGTGCAGCAGTTGTGGTCGTTGTTGTTGGGGCAGCTGTTGTGGTTGTTGATGTTGGGGCAGCTGTTGTGGTTGTTGTTGTTGGGGCAGTTGCTGTGGTTGTTGTTGGGGCAGCTGTAGTTGTTGTTGGGGCAGCTGTTGTGGTTGTTGTTGTTGGGGCAGCTGTAGTTGTTGTGGTTGGGGCAGTTGTTGTGGTCGTTGTTGGGGCAGCTGTTGTGGTTGTTGTTGTTGGGGCAGCTGTAGTTGTTGTTATGGGGGCAGTTGTTGTAGTTGTTGTTGGGGCAGCTGTTGTGGTTGTTGTTGTTGGGGCTGCAGTTGTTGTGGTTGTTGTTGGGGTTGCAGTTGTAGTTGTTGGTGCAGCAGTTGTGGTTGTTGTTGTTGGGGCAGCTGTTGTGGTTGTTGTTGTTGGGGCAGCTGTTGTGGTTGTTGTTGTTGGGGCAGTTGTTGTGGTTGTTGTTGGGGCAGCTGTAGTTGTTGTTGGGGCAGCTGTTGTGGTTGTTGCGGTTGTTGTTGGGGCAGCTGTAGTTGTTGTTGGGGCAGCTGTTGTGGTTGTTTGCGGTTGTTGTTGGGGCAGCTGTAGTTGTTGTTGGGGCAGCTGTTGTGGTTGTTCTTGCGGTTGTTGTTGGGGCAGCTGTAGTTGTTGTTGGGGCAGCTGTTGTGGTTGTTGTTGTTGGGGCAGCTGTAGTTGTTGTTGGGGCAGCTGTTGTGGTTGTTGTTGTTGGGGCAGCTGTAGTTGTTGTTGTGGGGGCAGTTATTGTAGTTGTTGTTGGGGCAGCTGTTGTGGTTGTTGCGGTTGTTGTTGGGGCAGCTGTAGTTGTTGTTGGGGCAGCTGTTGTGGTTGTTGTTGGGGCAGTTGCTGTAGTTGTTGTTGGGGCAGCTGTTGTGGTTGTTGTTGTGGGGGCAGTTGTTGTAGTTGTTGTTGGGGCAGCTGTAGTTGTTGTTGGGGCAGCTGTTGTGGTTGTTGTTGTTGGGGCAGTTGTTGTGGTCGTTGTTGGGGCAGTTGTTGTGGTTGTTGTTTGGGCAGCTGTAGTTGTTGTTGTGGGGGCAGTTGTTGTGGTTGTTGTTGGGGCAGCTGTAGTTGTTGTTGTGGGGGCAGTTGTTGTGGTTGTTGTTGGTTCCGCTGTTGTGGTTGTTGGGGCAGCTGTAGTTGTTGTTGGGGCAGCTGTAGTTGTTGTTGGGGCAGCTGTTGTGGTTGTTGGGGCAGCTGTAGTTGTTGTTGGGGCAGCTGTTGTGGTTGTTTGCGGTTGTTGTTGGGGCAGCTGTAGTTGTTGTTGGGGCAGCTGTTGTGGTTGTTCTGCGGTTGTTGTTGGGGCAGCTGTAGTTGTTGTTGGGGCAGCTGTTGTGGTTATTTGCGGTTGTTGTTGGGGCAGCTGTAGTTGTTGTTGGGGCAGCTGTTGTGGTTGTTGCGGTTGTTGTTGGGGCAGCTGTAGTTGTTGTTGGGGCAGCTGTTGTGGTTGTTGTTGTTGGGGCAGCTGTAGTTGTTGTTGGGGCAGCTGTTGTGGTTGTTGTTGTTGGGGCAGCTGTAGTTGTTGTTGTGGGGGCAGTTGTTGTAGTTGTTGTTGGGGCAGCTGTTGTGGTTGTTGTTGTTGGGGCTGCAGTTGTTGTGGTTGTTGTTGGGGTTGCAGTTGTAGTTGTTGGTGCAGCAGTTGTGGTTGTTGTTGTTGGGGCAGCTGTTGTGGTTGTTGTTGTTGGGGCAGCTGTTGTGGTTGTTGTTGTGGGGGCAGTTGTTGTAGTTGTTGTTGGGGCAGCTGTAGTTGTTGTTGGGGCAGCTATTGTGGTTGTTGCGGTTGTTGTTGGGGCAGCTGTAGTTGTTGTTGGGGCAGCTGTTGTGGTTGTTGTTGTTGGGGCAGCTGTAGTTGTTGTTGTGGGGGCAGTTGTTGTAGTTGTTGTTGGGGCAGCTGTTGTTGGGGCAGCTGTTGTGGTTGTTGTTGTTGGGGCTGCAGTTGTTGTGGTTGTTGTTGGGGTTGCAGTTGTAGTTGTTGGTGCAGCAGTTGTGGTTGTTGTTGTTGGGGCAGCTGTTGTGGTTGTTGTTGTTGGGGCAGCTGTTGTGGTTGTTGTTGTTGGGGCAGTTGTTGTGGTTGTTGTTGGGGCAGCTGTAGTTGTTGTTGGGGCAGCTATTGTGGTTGTTGCTTGGTTGTTGTTGGGGCAGCTGTAGTTGTTGTTGGGGCAGCTGTTGTGGTTGTTTGCGGTTGTTGTTGGGGCAGCTGTAGTTGTTGTTGGGGCAGCTGTTGTGGTTGTTGCGGTTGTTGTTGGGGCAGCTGTAGTTGTTGTTGGGGCAGCTGTTGTGGTTGTTCTTGCGGTTGTTGTTGGGGCAGCTGTTGTTGTTGTTGGGGCAGCTGTTGTGGTTGTTCTGCGGTTGTTGTTGGGGCAGCTGTAGTTGTTGTTGGGGCAGCTGTTGTGGGTTGTTGCGGTTGTTGTTGGGGCAGCTGTAGTTGTTGTTGGGGCAGCTGTTGTGGTTGTTGTTGTTGGGGCAGCTGTAGTTGTTGTTGGGGCAGCTGTTGTGGTTGTTGTTGTTGGGGCAGCTGTAGTTGTTGTTGTGGGGGCAGTTGTTGTAGTTGTTGTTGGGGCAGCTGTAGTTGTTGTTGTTGGGGCAGCTGTTGTGGTTGTTGTTGTTGGGGCAGCTGTAGTTGTTGTTGTTGGGGCAGTTGTTGTGGTCGTTGTTGGGGCAGCTGTTGTGGTTGTTGTTGTTGGGGCAGCTGTAGTTGTTGTTGTTGGGGCAGTTGTGGTTGTTGTTGGGGCAGCTGTAGTTGTTGTTGGGGCAGCTGTTGTGGTTGTTGCGGTTGTTGTTGGGGCAGCTGTAGTTGTTGTTGGGGCAGCTGTTGTGGTTGTTGCGGTTGTTGTTGGGGCAGCTGTAGTTGTTGTTGGGGCAGCTGTTGTGGTTGTTTTTGTTGGGGCAGCTGTAGTTGTTGTTGTGGGGGCAGTTGTTGTAGTTGTTGTTGGGGCAGCTGTTGTAGTTGTTGTTGTTGGGGCTGCAGTTGTTGTGGTTGTTGTTGGGGTTGCAGTTGTAGTTGTTGGTGCAGCAGTTGTGGTTGTTGTTGTTGGGGCAGCTGTTGTGGTTGTTGTTGTTGGGGCAGTTGTTGTGGTTGTTGTTGGGGCAGCTGTAGTTGTTGTTGGGGCAGCTGTTGTGGTTGTTGTTGTTGGGGCAGCTGTAGTTGTTGTTATGGGGGCAGTTGTTGTAGTTGTTGTTGGGGCAGCTGTTGTGGTTGTTGTTGTTGGGGCTGCAGTTGTTGTGGTTGTTGTTGGGGTTGCAGTTGTAGTTGTTGGTGCAGCAGTTGTGGTTGTTGTTGTTGGGGCAGCTGTTGTGGTTGTTGTTGTTGGGGCAGCTGTTGTGGTTGTTGTTGTTGGGGCAGTTGTTGTGGTTGTTGTTGGGGCAGCTGTAGTTGTTGTTGGGGCAGCTGTTGTGGTTATTCTGCGGTTGTTGTTGGGGCAGCTGTAGTTGTTGTTGGGGCAGCTGTTGTGGTTGTTGCGGTTGTTGTTGGGGCAGCTGTAGTTGTTGTTGGGGCAGCTGTTGTGGTTGTTGGTGGTTGTTGTTGGGGCAGCTGTAGTTGTTGTTGGGGCAGCTGTTGTGGTTGTTGTTGTTGGGGCAGCTGTAGTTGTTGTTGGGGCAGCTGTTGTGGTTGTTGTTGTTGGGGCAGCTGTAGTTGTTGTTGTGGGGGCAGTTATTGTAGTTGTTGTTGGGGCAGCTGTTGTGGTTGTTGCGGTTGTTGTTGGGGCAGCTGTAGTTGTTGTTGGGGCAGCTGTTGTGGTTGTTGTTGAGGCAGCTGTAGTTGTTGTTGGGGCAGCTGTTGTGGTTGTTGTTGTTGGGGCAGCTGTAGTTGTTGGGGCAGCTGTTGTGGTTGTTGTTGTGGGGGCAGCTGTAGTTGTTGTTGTGGGGGCAGTTGTAGTTGTTGTTGGGGCAGCTGTTGTGGTTGTTGCGGTTGTTGTTGGGGCAGCTGTAGTTGTTGTTGGGGCAGCTGTTGTGGTTGTTGTTGGGGCAGCTGTAGTTGTTGTTGGGGCAGCTGTTGTGGTTGTTGTTGTGGGGGCAGTTGTTGTGGTCGTTGTTGGGGCAGTTGTTGTGGTTGTTGTTTGGGCAGCTGTAGTTGTTGTTGTGGGGGCAGTTGTTGTGGTTGTTGTTGGTGCCGCTGTTGTGGTTGTTGGGGCAGCTGTAGTTGTTGTTGGGGCAGCTGTTGTAGTTGTTGTTGTTGGGGCAGCTGTAGTTGTTGTTGGGGCAGCTGTAGTTGTTGTTGGGGCAGCTGTAGTTGTTGTTGGGGCAGCTGTAGTTGTTGTTGGGGCAGCTGTAGTTGTTGTTGGGGCAGCTGTTGTGGTTGTTGCGGTTGTTGTTGGGGCAGCTGTAGTTGTTGTTGGGGCAGCTGTTGTGGTTGTTGCGGTTGTTGTTGGGGCAGCTGTAGTTGTTGTTGGGGCAGCTGTTGTGGTTGTTGCGGTTGTTGTTGGGGCAGCTGTAGTTGTTGTTGGGGCAGCTGTTGTGGTTGTTGTTGGGGCAGCTGTAGTTGTTGTTGGGGCAGCTGTTGTGGTTGTTGTTGTTGGGGCAGCTGTAGTTGTTGTTGGGGCAGCTGTTGTGGTTGTTGTTGTTGGGGCAGCTGTAGTTGTTGTTGTGGGGGCAGTTGTTGTAGTTGTTGTTGGAGCAGCTGTTGTGGTTGTTGTTGTTGGGGCTGCAGTTGTTGTGGTTGTTGTTGGGGTTGCAGTTGTAGTTGTTGGTGCAGCAGTTGTGGTTGTTGTTGTTGGGGCAGCTGTTGTGGTTGTTGTTGTTGGGGCAGCTGTTGTGGTTGTTGTTGTTGGGGCAGTTGTTGTGGTTGTTGTTGGGGCAGCTGTAGTTGTTGTTGGGGCAGCTGTTGTGGTTGTTGCGGTTGTTGTTGGGGCAGCTGTAGTTGTTGTTGGGGCAGCTGTTGTGGTTGTTGCGGTTGTTGTTGGGGCAGCTGTAGTTGTTGTTGGGGCAGCTGTTGTGGTTGTTCGGTTGTTGTTGGGGCAGCTGTAGTTGTTGTTGGGGCAGCTGTTGTGGTTGTTCTTGGTTGTTGTTGGGGCAGCTGTAGTTGTTGTTGGGGCAGCTGTTGTGGTTGTTGTTGTTGGGGCAGTTGTAGTTGTTGTTGGGGCAGCTGTTGTGGTTGTTGTTGTTGGGGCAGCTGTAGTTGTTGTTGTGGGGGCAGTTGTTGTAGTTGTTGTTGGGGCAGCTGTTGTGGTTGTTGTTGTTGGGGCTGCAGTTGTTGTGGTTGTTGTTGGGGTTGCAGTTGTAGTTGTTGGTGCAGCAGTTGTGGTTGTTGTTGTTGGGGCAGCTGTTGTGGTTGTTGTTGTTGGGGCAGCTGTTGTGGTTGTTGTTGTTGGGGCAGTTGTTGTGGTCGTTGTTGGGGCAGTTGTTGTGGTTGTTGTTGGGGCAGCTGTAGTTGTTGTTGGGGCAGCTGTTGTGGTTGTTGTTGTTGGAACAGCAGTTGTGGTCGTACTTGGGGGAGCCGTTGTGGTTGTTGGAGCAGCTGTGGTTGTGGCTGTAGTTGTAATTGTTGTTTGAGCAGCTGTTGTGGTTGTTGTTGGGGCAGCTGTCGTGGTTGTTGTTGGGGCAGCTGTCGTGGTTGTTGTTGGGGCAGCTGTCGTGGTTGTCTGTGCGTTGCAGCAGGCTGTAAGGAATTTTTGTGTCAGTGTCATATTTTGCTACACACAATTGTAGACAATATCAAACTCTTTGAAGTGGAAAGGTTTTACTTACCAACAAAGAGAAAGAAGATTAGATACATATTTGGAATCATGGCCATTTCTCTCCACACTGATCTCTGAAAAGTTTGTTCATCATGGTTATTATCAGGTAAAGAAAAGATTAAATGCACAATTTCTCCACATTTGTGTTAATATAGATTTACTAACTTACTGATAAATTATTATGAGGTTTGAATTCCACAATGGATATACATCTTTTTTAAAAATACATATATTAACAAATACCACTTTGATATTCTTCTGTGGTCATTCCTGGTCCCTAATTCAATATTAATTGTATTGTAAGTTTTATTTTACTACTTTTAATCATAAATATCTTTGGTACTACCATTTTGTAAATATGCTTCTCTTGCAGTTTTTTAGTTTTCGTAATTGGTATTTCTCTGCAATCATTTCACTTTTCTCAATAAGGTGGTTGTTAAGGTTGAGTTTCAAATAAAAGTTACAAAAGGAATCAAAAAAATGATAATTTTAATGTAACTGATTGTAAATAAATGTACAAGTCAAAAGTTTATTCATATGTTCCTTTACACACTTCATCTTATATGTAATATATTCCTCTTTTTAAATGAATATGATTTTCATTAATCTCAGTTGTTTATCCACTTTTTTCATAAAAATGATTCAAGATTGTTACTAATGATTTCTAAACATTTTTCATTTTTGATAAACACATATAGAACAATTAAAACATTTAGAAATATATGAACAAATTTAAATTGCTGCCTAAATTGTAAAATTTGTTGCCAAAAGATCATATCCAGAAATACATATACCAGTTCAACTTAAAAGTCACATGTGGATGTCAGATATATATGTAATATTAAGATTACTTACATACAATTTCTTTGCTTTTAAGTTGTCCACTGCAGTGAAAGATAGTGATGTTCTCTGACTTCATCTCCTCTTTTTATAAGCAGCCAACATGAACCTGAGGACAAATATGTGCAGGTGGAGTAATGGTAGTTATCGTCATGGTTTAAGGTGTGTGCACTAACCTTTTATTTACCTGCGTCTCTCTCCTATTGTCCTCCTGAAGCAGTCATCACTTGAAATTTGACAGTCAATAGGCAGTTACACGCACACATATTTCTGGCCTTTTTTTTCTTTCTAACTTGAGCTTCTACATTTTCTCTGTGTGACTAAGTTAACCTTGTGCTGGATGTGATTGTATCTTCATGGCTACATTAGGACTCTATGTGGTCCATAAAAAATGACCATTTTGGGACAATAAAATCTGACAGACTAAACAAATATTCGTTGATTAGTTTTGGATTAAATAAAGCTCACAACTGGCTGACAATATTTAGACCAAGAATCAACATTTACAGGGTGGTGGTGCTTGGTCGGCAGTCAGTGTCCACATCAAAACAACAATGGTTTCTTTCTGTTTTGTCTTTTCTTTTACACACATTCTAAATCTTACTGGTTCATGTAATTAAATTGAAGAAATTTTCACCAATTTAGGTAAATGAGTCACTTTTAAAAGCGTTCTTGAGAGTAGGGAGTTTGCTTTTTAAATGGTAAATGGCCAGTATTTATATAGTGCCTTTACTAGTCCCTAAGGACCCCAAGGCGCTTTACATATCCAGTCATTCACCCATTCACGCACACATTCACACACTGGTGATGGCAAGCTACGTTGTAGCCACAGCCACCCTGGGGCGCACTGACAGAGGCGAGGCTGCCGGACACTGGCGCCACCGGGCCCTCTGACCACCACCAGTAGGCAACGGGTGAAGTGTCTTGCCCAAGGACACAACGACCGAGACTGTCCGAGTCGGGGCTCGAACCAGCAACCTTCCGATTACAAGGCGAACTCCCAACTCTTGAGCCACGATTTATTTGCTTTTATTTTCTTCTAGGTTATTGCAGCACTTAATGCAGGAAAACATTACTCAGTTATGAGAGACAGGTGAGACCTGACGTAAAGACACACACTTGTGCTGCAATAAATTTAAAATATCGAGCCAGTAAAAAGTAGTAAAAAATTTTTATGTAGCAGTTTTTAAGACAAGAAGCTATTACAAAGTGCTTCACATGAGAATATTAAAGCCTATCAAAAAACAATATAACAATATAAAGGAAGTATAACAGCATATCGACTAAAACAACATATTACACACAAACATTACCAGAGTGCCTGTCTAAACAGATGTGTTTTAAGCTGTTTTTTGTTTTTTGTTTTTGCCTGTCCTGTTTTGATCTTTAGCCATCAGAATTGTTGTCTGAAGGCCAAGAAAGATGCCAAGCGGATTTATTTTACCAATTGGATCATCATGGCCTTGCCATATTGGTCCATTTGATTGATCTTTATTATAATTATGTATTTTTTTAATTTGATTTTCAGTTGTTACAGATGGGACAGACATGACTGGGGGATAGGACAGGGAGAAAGAATGAAAGAAAGAGAGGGGGAGAAAAAAATAGAGGGGAGAAGAGATGGTGAGAAAGGGGGGAAGAGAGAAAAAACAAACAAACATAACACCTGGATCACCTGTATGGAGATAAGAAAAACAGAAGAGAAAACAAACAAAAAAGAGCAACATAATAAATACAACACCATCACAATAAACTAGCTAACAGTAGATAACAGTAGATACTAAATATTACATGTAATTGTGCAGCATGCAAGATCGACAGCGCACAATGTGCTTTCAGGTAGCAGCCAAGAAAGGTGTAGGTTGTGTCTGTGAACACCCGTGTGTACACCTGTGTGGATCAGCATGCTTGTATTCAAAAGGTTTTTCCATGTAACGATCTGCTAGGGAGTGTGGGGAGTCACAACCCCATCCCCCAGGGCATGAAGCAGGTATGGAGGAGATCCAGGCCCCAGACATCCAGAGGCCCCAGAGTGTGAGAGCCCAAGGAGGACCACCAGGGGGGCAACCGTGCCACCCTCCTGGGAAGAGCTGAGGAGAGCCCCAAACGAGAGGTCACCCAGCAGCCACGGAGCAGAGGCCAGAGGGGGTTGCAGTGACGTGCCCGCGGGCTTTGCAGGCAGCCAGCTGTGCCAGAGAGGACCGGGCCTCAGGGTGAGGCCTGAGGGCACCCCACCCCCTGGAAGGGGCCCAGTCGGGCCACAGGCGCCAGGCCCCGCCAATCGGCCCCGCCAATCGGCCACCAGGAGTGAGTCGGTACATACATGAGTGCCCAGCCCAAGACACCAAGAACCACCAACACACCAATGTCTGAGGGCATCAGCCACTGGCAGGGAGTGTGGTGAGGGGAGATAGGTCTCCATACCTCGGAGAGCCTGAGATGTTCCCAGAGAGGTGGAGTGTAAGACCCAAGACATATAGACACAGACGAACAGGCGCACGCAAACACAAACGTGCATTCCTACCCCCATATATACAAATAAGCTGTTTTTTAAAAGAAGCCACAGAGTCAATGGTGCGTAGCGGGGGAGGTAAACTGTTCCACAGTATTGGAGCTAGGGTTTGAAATGTGCAATCCCCCTTTGTTTTCAGACGGGTGGTGGAATCACTAGGAGACCACTATCAGTGGATCTAAGAATCCACTTTGAAGAGTAGGGTTGGAGAAGCTCGGTGATATAGGTGGGGGCCTCACCTCGTTAAGACATAAATGTAAAAGTGAGGATTTTAAACTAATATCTGTACCCAACTCAAAGCCAGTGCAGGGATTTTAACATGGGAGTGCAATGGGAGACATTTATTTGTGTGGGTAAAAAGCCTTGCTGCAGCATTTGAGGTGATTTAAGGAAGCCTTAGACAGACAGGAAAAGAGTGCGTTACAATAGTCTAACCGGGAGGAGATGAAGGCATGGACAAGCATCTCCAGTTCAGCTTTGGAGACAATACCCTGAGTTTGGCAATATTTCCTAGATGAAAAAAGGAAAGCAGGTCACAGATTTAATGTGAGCATCAAAAGACAGATTGATCAAAAATCATCTCAAGATTCTGAGCAGTGTGTAACCAGTATCTAACAAAATATATAAACAATGGGCAAATCAGAAGACTTCAGGAATGACAGGAGCCCAGAGGATGGGTAACCACAATGAAAACACAACTGCAAATGATGAAGCAATGGTTCAACTGTATTTGAAATTTGTGCACTGTATTGCATTTACAATAATAACCAAAATTGTGTGTGCGCACAGATACCCAAAATAAAAAAGAAACGAATGTTAGACCCGGGTCTTTTAAAGTGTCAATAGGATCCAGATCAGGCCTGTTTGGTGATCTGGTGAGTTAATGGTGTGAGTTCAGTCCACGATCGATGTATGGTTTGCACAGTTTTGTCCTACCACAGTTCAGGCAACCAGACTTCAAGATTCAGTTCCAAATGGGCTGTGGCTCGCCATCCATTGCAATGGAAAATTATTCCTCTTCTGCGGATTCCCACAAAGTCTGTAATCCAAAGTTCTCCAGGGAGTCTCGGCTCCTTTCTCCAACTCAAAAAACCTGACCTAAGAGTGAGGTCAGAATTACTTCAAATGAACATTGTTCACACTTAACTAACAACACTTCTGTTTAAGGTATAAAGCATGAACAAAATCCGTTTCAAATTCAAGTCCTATTTCTAACGTTGTACAACTGATCAAATTCAAAAGGGTTTTCATTACATGGATATGTAGCCATTACCAATCATTAAAGCAATTCACACTGCTCATTAAAAGCAGCAAACTCATTATACTCGGCTCATTGTCAAGTAACAACAGTGATGAATAAAAGTAACACAATAAAACATTTCAATACAACGGATAGACATACTGTTTTTCCTTAACCTAAAAACAGCTAATAAGTTTTCAACTAACACTTAACAACGGGAGTGTGAGTTTAGCTAGTACCCGCTAGCTACTTGCATAGTACCATTAGCATTTGTTTTTGAAGCAAACAACGTTAACAATTCAGGATGCCGATCAGCGGCTATAACAGTTCGGTTACTCACCAGTGCAAAGCACTTCGGATTCATAAAACTAGCTTTGGCTATCCAAATCTGGCGGCAAATCAAGCAGACAACAACAGCTTCGCTGTTTCAACAGCTACCACATTTTCCCCACAGGTACAGCTATGGCGCGTGGTCTAAGCAGCCTTAGCAGCGCAACCAAACATGAAAACACAAGGCGGGACAAACAATCCCTTTGGTTGAACCGCATTTGCATCCAGGTCAAAAAATAACCTTTGAGAAACAAAAGTAAATAAATAACACAAATAATACAATTCCATACAAAATAATTTGGATTTTTCCTTTAGAGTCTCTCTCCAATTATGAGTGTTTTTAACTGAACAGAATAAAACACCTTTAATAAGAATTACTATAAACAGTCTCTAATTGCATCTGTTTGCCACTGGGCTACAAGTGGCTTTTATGGAGGATGACAAAGGACCCAGATGTTGACTAATTTGGGGGTTGATACTCTCTGGAGCAAGAATTAAGCACTCAGTCTTGTCTGGGTTCAGCTGCAGAAAATTGTTTGTCATCCAACCATTAAATTCCATGAAGATAGTCCATTAAAGTGGATAATTTGTCTAATTCCCAAGTTTTAAAAGAGATGTATAGTCCATCAATTGATCTGATAAATACATACTATACAATCAGACTTGCAGTCAGAAGCCGCCCTCTGCTGGCCATGAGTAAAATTGCATGTTTTATGCATTTCAGCATTGTCTCTACTTTCACATGAAAAGTACAGGGTACAAAAAGTACAGTGTAAGTCCCATGTACTGGTTGTTGTTGGGGCAGGATGGGCTCAGAGTAGAGCTGCTGCTCCTTCACATCGAAAAGAGCCAGTTGAGGTGGTTCAGGCATCTGACAAGGATGCCTTTCTGGGCGCCTCTTGAGTTAGGTGTTCTGGGCATGTCACGGCCCCAGGGCAGATCAAGGACAACTTGAAGAGATTATAGCTCTCAGTTGGCCTGGGAACATCTTGGTGTTCGCTTTGAAAAGCTGGAGAAGGTGGCTGAGGAGAGGGAGGTCTGGGATTCTCTGCTTGGGCTACTGCCCCCACAACCTGACCCCAGATAAGAAAATGGATGGATGGATGGTGTGATGTAGAATGTTATTAAGAGTTATTAGTGGTCTGTTCACTCATCATGGATATGCTAGTTATCATGATAATTAGTTCCACTGCTAAGCAGACTTTGCCATTTCGGTTGGTGTGTTGCTGTTTTAATATGATTAGCACTTTAGTGTTTAATGTAGAATAAGCTGTGATTTATCTTATGTAGAGCAGGGCGATATGACCAAAAATATTTATCACGATATACATTTGAAAATTTGCAACAACGCTATAACTGACGATATAATTGACACTAGACAAAATACTTTACAACTCCACAACTTTATTAGTGCAAAAAAACCCCATCAATGTAAAAAAACAAAAATAAAAAACATCAATGTATTTTCACTTAAACAAGCAGCTGTTTTTATGTCCATTAAAGGTATATAAAAATGTAACAGTTCAAATGCAAATTCCTTGCTGACAGTTCAACCAAAAGGCATTTCCAGTGGAAATTGGCTGACATATCCTCAGCATAACCATGTATAATATCCACAAAACTTAAGAGGTTATACACACACAATACGGTAATATTATGTTGAATTTTACATTCAGTATTTCAGATTTCTTGCAGACAAGCTAAAGAAGAGTTAACCAGATGTTTCTGTTAATCCTCAACTCACCGTTTCTGTCACGTTTGCGGGGCAAGCCGTGTGTAAATTATTAAAGGACCCTTTATGCAGGCAGCTCAGATGCAAGTGAGTTTATTCATCAGATGATGACGCAAACAGAAATGGCAAGGGTGAGCATGAAAACTAAGCAAAAACCTAAACTTGGAAAACTAACGGAGATGCAGGGAGATGCAGGGAGACAACCTGAGACAACAGCAAGAGATACGCAGATGAACCAGCAATGCACTCAAGAAAACACAGGGCTTAAATACACACAGGGCAATCAGGGAATGGGAAACAGGAGGGAGACACGGCTGGGAGTAATTGGACATAATGAGACAAGGGGAAGCGAAACCAGAAACACTGACGAGAGACGCAGACCTACAAAATAAAACAAGTACTCACACATGCAAAGACACAGACTAAGGAACATGGACTTTACACAGAGGAAAACACAGACAGAAATCACTAAACATTAAACTGAGGAAGAACAGAACCAAAAACCAAAATATATCACAACAATAGAAAACACAATACGCTGGGTCAAAGACCCAGGATCATGACAGTTTCAGTCATAGACTACATCTACTTGAAAACGCAGAGTCGAGTTTTCTTTCTACACTGTTTTTTGTTGCATTTTTTAACTCAGTTGGATTGGTGAGGGATTGATTCTTCGATATCAAGCGTCTAGACTAACATCAAAAGAGCTAGTACCTCAGTGTTCCAACATCTGGAAGAAGCAACAGCTATCACAGCTAGAGATTGACAAGGTACAACACAAATGCTATGGCAAGGGGGAGCCAGGACATCATGTTGGAGGGGGAGATAAAATCATGTCCACTCGCTGAGAGTAGATACACAGCCCCAAGAAAAACTGGTGCCCAGAGATGGGCAGTAACGCATTACTTGTAAAGTGTTACTGTAATCCGATTACTTTTTTCAAGTAATGAGTAAAGTAAGGGATTACTATTGCAAAAAAAGGTAATTAGATTACTGTTACTTTCCCATAAGCACGCTGCGTTACTGCGTTACTAAAACCATGATTTTTTTGCAAGAGCATTTCATGACAGTGACGTGAGCGAGTGCGACGTTTGTGGCAACAGACGTGCAGATCAACAATGGATAATATATCGAGTGAGGGAGAGAGTATGAGCGTGCAGCGTTTAAAGCGTGGAAGTACTGACCTTACTTTGAGTTTGATTCCGTAAAAAGTGACAAAAACATTAGCGTCCGCTGTACAGTGCGTGGGAAGAAACTTATTTTTACAGCGAAAAAAAGCCCTAAACTGCCGCGCAAGCACCAAGTGCGCTGCCACGGGAATGTGAAATTCACAGACAAACTCGCGGATTCTTCGACTGACATGACTGCTGCGACACACCTGCACCAGGGCAAACCTCCGCCTGCGCCACTCCTGCTAAACAGGTGAAAATAGAGCAAAAGGACCACTGAGTCTTTGATTTCATTTATTTTCTGCTGTGTTTTACTTGCATCTATTTGAAAGAGTGAGTGTAAACACCAAAAAAATATTTTATTTTATGTGCTGGAATGTGCAGAAAATAGGTTTAAATGTTAAACAAAATTCTTCCAGTCAGAGAATGTTGCATATAATTTAATGTTTGCTTCATGCATAAAGTTAAAAGATTAAAACTAATAAAACAAGTTAAAAAGAGACTTTTTCATTTGATTACATTTTATATGATGGATTATGCAGAAAAAGTAGAATTGGGCTGAAAGATCTATCGCTTTATTACCTATTCAGGTTGTAAATCATGTTTTTTAAAAGTAACTAAGTAACTAATTACTTTTGAAAGTAAGTAATCAGTAAAGTAACAGGATTACTTTTTGGGGAAGTAATCAGTAATTAGTTACTGATTATCTTTTTCAAGCAACTTGACCAAGACTGCTTGTGCCAACCCTTTTTCCTCTCTGCAGTCCAGATGTTACATCCCCCAGGAGGATGTCTCTTCTCCCTACTAACTCTTTGTTTTGTCTAGGCTCCACCTCCTCTGTCCTGATTGGATGCTGCTCAGAGTCCAGCTAATTGTTAATTAGCAGAGCACTACTTAAGGCCTGTGGAGCTGTGTTTCTGTGCCCTCTGGCCATTTTGGTTGCCATACCTGTGCAGGCTTGCATGCCTTTGTGACTTATATGTGCATTTTTGTTTTCATGTTCAGATTGCTTGTAGGGGAGAGCTGCCTTTTGTTTTGACATCCCATTTTCTCCTGTTTATGTGTTGTTAGGGAGGTTATGGTTATAGGTCGTATATTTTGTTTTCTTTGGAGTTAGGTAAGTTTCTTTTATTTTTACATCAGGGATGTTTTGTTTGTTATGTTGGCCTTGGCTCTCCCTGAAGTTATACCTCAGTCTGAACCCAAATCTCATCACCTGCATTAAATAAACCTTTTAAAATTACCATCTTGGCTCCTCCTTCACTATCCACCTTTATGTTCGTCCCTTCAAGCCCCTAGACTAGCCAGGGGACGTAACATAAATTGGGCACTCGTCCGGGATAATATCCTATTCGATCCATTTTTAGATGGTGAAGGTTTGGAGTTGTTTGTTTCTGCTGGAGTATTTGGCAGAGGTAGTTAGTATGGCAACTGGTGTTTTCAATTTGATTGCATTTTTGAGTAGTCCTTGGGAGGAGTTAACTTTGTGTAGAAAACAAGATTTGTTTGCTATAGCAGCACACTTTGAGTTAAATGTAACAAGACAAATGGTGAAAGAGGACTTGAAAACTGCTGTTTTAAACAAACTTGTGGAAGAAGGCTTGCTTCCTGTTTCTAAATCACCTCGTTTGCCAGTTCCTCTTGACAGGACCCCTAATGAAGGAGTGAAGCCTGCTGTGTCAAAGGGAGAAGGGCAAAACCCTGCTGCTGTGGAGCAACAAACGGTGGAAAATTTAAGTACTAATGGCTCACCTTCTTTTGCTACCCCATCTTCTCCTCGTTCAAGACCAGAAGTATTACTCAAGGTACGTTTGGCTAAATTACAATTAGAGGCTCAGGATAAATAAACTTGGAACTTCGCAAGTTGGAAGCAGAGACGGAAAAGGTGTTGAAACTGAAAAGGTTGGAGCTGGAGTTGCAGACTGAAAGGGAGGTCAGACTGCATCAGTTGGAGTTACAGGCACAGACTTCAAGAAGCTCTACTACTCAACCTAGTGCCGCAAATTCATCTGCTGTTGGTGAAACAACCTCCTCCCCTGTAAACACAGGTGGTTTTGATGTGAGTAAAAACATTGTATTGGTACCTCCATTTCGTGAATCAAAGTTGATACATATTTCAATGTGTTTGAACGTGTTGCTGCATCATTGCACTGGCCGAGAGAAGTTTGGCCATTGCTTCTTCAGTGCAAACTGGTAGGCAAAGCACAAGAAGTCTGTTCTGCTTTATCTTTGGAAGAAAGTTTGAACTATGATGTAGTGAAGTCTGCTATCCTTGCTGCTTATGAACTTGTTCCCGAAGCGTATAGGCAACGCTTTCGCAATCACAAAAGAACAGCAAATCAGACTTTTGTAGAGTTTGCTCGTGAAAAAGCGACTCTTTTTGATAAATGGATAACAGCGAGTAAAGTTCCTGACTACAACTCTTTACGTGAACTAATACTGCTGGAAGAGTTTAAAAATAGCCTGCCAGAACGCATTGTTGTACACCTTAATGAATAGAAGGTTTCCACTTTGAAAGAACCAGCTGTGATAGCTGATGAATTTGTGCTGACTCATAAAACTGTTTTTGTGCAGAAACGTGAGGTTACCACCAGAGAAACTCCCCCACGAAATGATCCTTCAAGCCCACGACGGACTTTTGCTTCAAAGACTAAAAGGGAATGTTTCTATTGTCATAAACTTGGTCATGTTGTTGTTGAATGTCCCGCTTTGAAGTGCAAGAACCAGTCACCAAAAGGAGTAGGTTTAATTAAAATCATTCATGCTGAGAGAGGGGACCAAAGTGAAGGAGTTGATCCCTGCTTCAAACCCTTCCTCTTAGATGGCACTGTGTCATTGACTGGGAAGCCTGAGGATGAAAAACCCATTCGAATACTCAGAGATACAGGAGGGTCATGATCTGTGATTTTTATCTGATCTAATACACTTGAGTGACAATTCCTCTTGTCATGGTAGCATTCTGATTCAAGGAGTTGAAATGGGCTATGTTGAAGCTCCTTTGCATTATGTACACATCAAGTCAAAGTTGGTTAATGGCATCTTCTCTGTGGCAGTACGCCCCTCACTTCCCATAAAAGGGGTGCAGTTCATTTTGGGGAATGATATTGCTGGTGGAAAAGTGCAACCTGTTCCCGAAGTAACACATGATCCAAAATCAAACTTGAAGAGCAACGACCTAGCAACATGTTTTCCATCTGTTTTTCCTCCTTGTGTTCTCACCAGGGCTCAAACAAGACGTAAAGCTGCAGAAGTTGATTTGGCAGACTCTTCGTTGGCTCTGGCTACAGATGATTTGCAAACCCTGATTGATCGTAAAAGTGGCTCAAAGGATACTACTGAGAAGTGGGAGGATCTCCATCTCTCACAGTTAGACTTGCCAGCCACACGTGAAAGCCTTATTGCTGCTCAGAAGTCTGATCCCTCATTGACTAAATGCTTTCCTTCTCTTTCTGAAACAGGAAATAAAAAGGCTTCTTTCTTGGAAGATGGGGTCTTGATGCGCAAGTGGACTGCACACCCAAGTTTGACAGCAGACGTAGAGGGGAGCTGTTCTGATGACTGTGACTGGAGCACAACCTATCAGATTGTTGTGCCTCTTGAGTATCGTCACTATGTAGTCTCCCTTGCACATGAGCACCCTCTGTCTGGTCATTTGGGAGTTACAAAAACGTACAATAAGATACTCAACCATTTCTTTTGGCCAGGATTGAAGGCTGATGTAGTTGAGTTTTGCCGCACTTGTAAAACATGTCAGATTGCAGGAAAGCCAAACCAGACAGTTCCTATAGCTCCTCTTCATCCTATACCAGTACTTGGTGAACCTTTTGAACGTGTCATTGTGGACTGTGTTGGTCCATTGCCCAAGACAAAGAATGGTAATCAGTTTTTACTGACTGCAATGTGTACTTTGACTCGTTTTCCAGAAGCTGTCCCACTCAGAAGAATAACTGCACCTTTGGTGATTAAAGTTCTGACAAAGTTCTTCACTACTTTTGGTCTACCAAAAGTAGTCCAGACAGACCAAGGAACTAACTTTCTGTCTAAACTTTTCAAGCAGGTCATGCAGACTCTTGGGATTGTGATACCAATAATGGCATTGTAAAGCGCTTTGGGTGCCTTGAAAAAGCCTTGAAAAGCGCTATATAAATCCAATGCATTATTATTATTATTATTATGTGTGCCTATGCCAACAGGCACACATATTACTATTCCTCGGATTTATTATTATTATTATTATGTGTGCCTATGCCAAGAGGCACACATATTACTATTCCTCGGATTTATTATTATTATTATTATTATTATTATGTGTGCCTATGCCAAGAGGCACACATATTACTATTCGTCGGATTTATTATTATTATTATTATTATTATTATTATTATTATTCTCCAGTTTCCGCCTGAAATTTTGCAGCGAATCTCGCCCCGCAGTTTTGAGACAAGCTTCATATATGTTACCTCATTTTGTGCGGCTGGATCAGGAATGGTGTGCTATGACTTTTGGTGTTTATAACTATTATAGTTTTTAAATATTAATATTTTAGTGAAAATTTTCCGCGCCTCTCTGCCTAACAGTTTTGACAATAGGGTTACATATGTTAGATCATTTTGTGCAGCTGGAGCTGGACTAGTATGGTATACACTTTTGGTGTTCATGACTTTTATAGTTTTTGAAATATTTAGATTTTAGTGCAAATTTAGGCCAATTTCCATAGAAACAGACTTTATTTGTGGTGGGTTGGCTCTCTCTAGTGGTATACCGGGAGTAGTACGGCCGAAATCTGTATGCTTGTTTTTAAACTCAATATCCCATAATGCATAGCACGCCTCTGCCGAGTTCAACAATGGCGGACACCTCTTCGTTTTAAACGTCTTTTATTCGTGTTTCTAGGTCACAAAATGAACTTTTAAGATATTTTCAGGTGAGAATGTAGGTGTGTAAACTTCAAATATCTGCTCGTTTTGTCAAAACATCCCATATTATATCTGACGATGTTGCCGGCTAACTAGCTAGCGTGGCTAGCGCCGCCGATGTGGAAATAATAACTGAGTTGTTTGGTCTTGGCTAACGTGCAGCTACAACAGAGAGCAGCTATCTACCGTGTGTGTCAGAAAACATGCGGGAGCGAGACATAGGAGGCAGCGAGGGGACCGCCGATCGACCGGTGGTAGATCGTGGATCAGGCAAACCTAAGGCAGGAGCGTGAGGTGAACTGAATTTCAGGTAAGAAGTTGTGAATTGCACAGGAGTTTCTATAGAGCTGTGTGCGCGCTAAGTTACTGACGTTGAACTTTATTTTATTCATAACGGTTAGTCCGTAGAGTTGCCGTACAAACGGAATCGTCCCACATTCAGAGAAAATATTACGATTTATTCTGTCGTTATGAAGCCTCCCCTGTCATTCTCTGGCCTGTTGCAACTTCAATCGTGAAACTGATCAACGATCGGCTTTTCGCTCTTGTTTATCGCGCTAAACAACAGCAGCACGTTTAAGCTTGATCAGCTGTTGTTAGAATTCATTTGATTTTAATTTTGCGGCTGGTCCAAACCAGGAGATGTCCTTACTGAATCATCAGAGCTGAACTGGTGATGGAGAAACAGGTTTACCCTTTACAGGGCTCGCAAAATCGCTAGCCCGACGTCCCGGGGCTAGCGATTTTTCCATCGGGCTACCAAAATCCATCTCAGCCCTGCCCGTCCGGGCTATCATGGGAGGGAAAGATATGTCAATGCTTTTGCATTCTTTCGCAAATGTAGCTGAGTAATTATGTCATCGGCATCGATGAGCCACTGTCAATATGTGACACATTGAAATCGCGTTTGAATTTGCGCTTGTTTTTTGCTTTCACTTTCACTTTGCGCTAACTGTGTGTAGAGAGCGACAGCACTAATTGGTAAGTCACAGATTAATTGCACACCAATTCCTCTGACATCGTCTTATCAATCGTTAGCTTACTATCAAACATGACAAGTGAAATCTCCTGCAGCAAGCTTAAAGCGTGATAGAGGCTGATTACGCAGAGAATTGCTGATCGTTATGTAAGTATGCATGTAAGAGCAGATGGATTTAAGCAGGTATTTTAGTTCTGCAGAGCCAAACAAGAGAGGTCAGGGTGAAGAAGGGCAGCCAAAGAAAAGCCAACCACAAAACGGAAAAGTTATGACAAATCAGACTATGAGGGAAAAAGAAAGCGCAGCTTTATGGTTTCATGGACTAAAGAATTTATGTGGCTGGAATACGACGAGCTAAATAACCTCATGTTCTGCCGGGTGTGTTGTGAGTTTCCCTCGATTTCTGAGTCGACAAAGCGCCTTTGTTACTGGGACCAGTCATTTTAAGAAAGACCCCATCAGAACCCATGACAAATGCAAGAAATGCATTATTGCCCAGTCTGCAATATCTTTCCCAGAACAAACACCAATTGCAAAAAGCATACTAAAATAAACCAAGCATAACAAGAAGTCCTGAAAAATCTGTTTAGAACAGCCTACTATGTTGCAAAGAGTGAACTACCATTGGCAAAATTTAGCAGTCTTTGCAAACTTCAAAAAGCAAATGGCCTAGATCTTGGTTGCACTTGCCTCTTACCTGTGATTTCAGTGGAAATGTCAAAAATAAGGATCTGACACAGACTGATTCCTGTTGTACAGTTCTTACAAGTTCATAGAAATTTGTTCAATTAGAACCAAATATTTGAGTTGATGATTGAAATTGTTGTTGTAATTTGTGTTTTAAATATTTTTTTAGATTGATGTTTTGTTTCCTTTACAATATTATACTTTAATGTATAATATTGTAAAGGAAACAAAACATCAATCAAAAATAATCCTCTTTTTTTTTTATTCGGGCTACTTAAATTTATTACCAAAAACTGAAGAGTGCCTCCCGAAGGGCTACCAGGGATTTTGAAATTTTTGCGAGCCCTGCTTTAGGTGACATGAATGAGTTGAAGGAAGTTATGAACTGTTTCTCAGAGACAAATAAACACCCAGCTCCTGTTTTTGTGTAGCTGACAGCTGGTAACTGTGCAGGGGCGGATCTAGCAAAGCTTTTGCCAGGGGCCAGGTAGGGCATTAACAGGAAAGGGGACACAAAGATATACTTTTCTTTCTTACTCTCGTATAAAATATTTAGCTTTTTATTAAATAGTTATCTGCATCTTACAACCAAAGTTTGTATAATAATACACAAGATTGGCTGTAGACCATTGTTAATCATTTACTGTGTAAAATAACAAAAACAAAAAGTAAATGCAAAAGTGCATAAATATTTATTTTACGTGTTTGATGTGTGTGGCGGGCGTGGTCTGCAGTGCCGCTGCAGGGGAGGTGGACCCACGGGTGTAAAGTCTGTGCTCTTTCGGCTGTTTTTGGGTGTGTGTCGGGCTGTCAGTTGAAAAGCTACAGCCGGCTGTGTGGGTACACCAAGCATGTGTGAAAAGTGGTCCATAACGTAATGCTTCAAAGAGTGTTCATGCAAACATTGTCGGGTCTGCCGTGGTACAATGGGACTTCTGCTCATGAACCTGTGTGCACAGCATCTGCAAATCGGGGCTGTGCAAAGTCACTTCATCTTTACCCAAAACTGTAAG